>NW_004524579.1:15743899-15747001 GCF_000260255.1 Octodon degus | reverse complement strand
ATATATTCCCTGAATAATCTGATTGTATATTTGGATATACATTGAAAAAGGCATTTAGCATTTCATTAATTAAATAAAATTATAGCATTGAAAGTAGTATTAATGAACACTGTATATTCTAACATTTAAGAACACCATTAAAATACAGAAAGTACATTTGGAAAGAAATAGATTATTTTTGGGTGAAAAGGTTTTGGATTTAGCATAAAGTTTAAGAATACATTATATAAAATTACAATAACAAAATAATTTATGAGATGTAAAGCCTAGTAAATAAACCTAAACAAGATCTCAGGTCTTTGTTTCCCATGGGACCCATGTATGTTTAGTGTACCTGTGAAACAGTTGAAATTCATGTTTGCTCAGAGTAAATTATAATTGGAGTTCACCTTGCTTTTCTTCAACATAGTGTTTCACCAGCAATAATAACAGTGTGTTGAATGGATACCTTAGTGCTTATGATTTTAAAGACAATCCCTGATAGCATAAAATTACACTAGGGACAAATTTTCATCACCATTGAAGTAATTAGACATCTAATGATCTTTCCGGCCTCAGCGCCGGGTTTGCCTTTCACATGGTCAGTTCTTAAACAATTCGGAGTATTCTAACTCTCCATCTGAATGTGTCATATAGCTGTCAGTATAAAATAAATTTTTTTTTAAAATTCCATGTCTCTAGTCTTGACATTTCTGACAATAACTGTGTGAGCGGTTTCTCCCATGACAGCCAAATCCTCCAACTCTCCAGACACCAACCGAGTGTCTATGGTTTAATCCAGTTTTCATGGTATCTTACCAGAGTTAGCACAGGTCGCACAACTTTAGGGCACAGTCTCAGAATACGCTCTCCACCTCAGACACAGATTGTAGAGAGAAGGTCCAAAGGAACACCCCTTTCTCTTTAACTTGACTAACATTGAGGGTCCCTCCAACCCTATTCAGTATTTGACAAGTTGCTGAAACAGCTCACAAATTCAAGCAAACACTAGACTTGCTATTGCCACATTTTAATTTTTTAAATTTATTTTTTAACTTTATTTATTTCTTTACTTTTTCTGTATTTTAGGGAAAGGTCCACAGGGCGTTCAAGGGTCTCACTACTAGATCGGACTCATATTGATCCTCCTGTTTACAGCCTCCTAAGTGTTGTGATTAAAGGCACACGCCACCACATCCCATCGCATTCGCCGGGTCAGCGCACCCCTGGGGCGGGGCTGGCATGGCAGGCCGGGAGATCAAACCGAGGCCCATGAGCCTGCTTGCAGGAGCTTTAATTCGCTGAGCTATTTGGCCAGCCCTCATTGCCACTTTTTTATAGTTAAATAAATAATGTAAATAGAAAGCAGGAATAAGAGCTACAAATAAGGTCCAGTCCTGAGCACAGGGTCTTCTATTCTTACGCAATTGGGATGCCTCGCTGACATGTGAATGCCTTCATCAGCCCAAAAACTCTCCAAATGGTTTTATTTAGGGTTTCTCTAAATGCCCTTTGATGCAGACATGATTGATGAACTCATCGGCAGTTGGTAACTAGCTCAATTTCCAGGTCTTCTTTCCTCCCCAGGGCTGTGAGGGGGAGGGGTGAGTCTGAAAGTTCTAATCTTTTGATTTCATGGTTGGTTCCTCTGGAAACCAGCCTCAACCTCCCAGAGAGACTTCATTATCATAAAGTAAGCTATGGTTAAAAGAGACTTATGAATAATAAAAAAAAATGTTCATCTTACTCATGCCCTTTAGGAAGTTTTAGAGTTCTTTTCTAGAAAGAAGAAACTAAGACTGAGTATGTATTTTTATTCTTTTTTTTTTGTAATCATAGTATAACATCACATGTCCGGCTATATATTTATTTGCTTCTTTATTTATTTTTCATTTGACTCATTCCCAATTATTAAGTAATTGGGCATCTATGAAATTGAATAGTTTTTCAATCCTAGTTCATTTGCCTGCTTTCTAATGGCCTACATTTTTGTCTGGTGGCTCAAGGTTGTATTTGTGAACACGGCAAACTTAAAATGAGATATCTTTATTTCAAAAATGAAGACTCTAAAATATTTTTACTGAGGTAGAATAATTAAACTATCATCATTGCTGCAGTGAATAGTACAAAATCCCAATATATATTGGAAAACAAGAATAAATGCTGACTACTACTGCTATGGCGTAGTCACTTGCTATTTGTTCAGTTGCTGGCGGACTGAATGAAGTTCACTCCCAGCTCCATCGTAACTGGTTTTGTTCACTGCATGAACCTACACAGCGAAAGGAATTTTCAACAGCAGTGCTACTTCAGTGACTTCAGTATTTTTTCTTTTTATTTTATTTTTGCACAGCCTGTAACCAGAGTTGTAAACCTACAGATGCTCTCAAAGGATATGCAGGCAAACAGAGGCAAAAAAGAAATGGTTGGACAATGATCCCTGTTTTCACTGCCATCTTAAGGACATCACTCTTAGTTGTGCCAAATTCCATCTACTAGATAAATCCAACAACCAAAAGAAAGAGCAGAAACTGTCAAAGTGATGCCCTGATAAGAAAGAGAACGACTTCTTCAGAAAAACTCCCTTGCAATGACAAAACAATTTTGTGGGGAGAAGGTGGAAAGGGAGAAATCACCACAAGAAACAATAGAGCTCCGAGTTTAGACACAAAGTCCCCGTGGTTGGTCCTGTCTGGGACTTCAATCAGCAATGTGTTCCAGAGAATGCTCCCTTGGCTTTGATGAATGTGTGGAATTGTTTCCATGTCTACTCATTACCACTTTAAAAAAGAAAAAAAAAAAAGGAGATCTGACAATCCTGGCAATTGTCTTCAGCTTCTGTTGTTTTCCATTAGCAACGGGAGCATATTCTTTTACTGAGACACAAAAGCTGGTATCCCAGGCTACCGCTGCGTAGAGCAGCATCCGGAGTGATTCGCTCATTCGGAGAGATGTTGGGAAAGGTGGTTAGAGACTGTTTTAGCACTTTATTTGTCCCAATTATCTGCTCTTGCCTATTAGGGTGAATGGAACATCATGGCATTGTTTATCACAGGCTTTATATTCGCTAATAACACTGTTGTTTATTACCACAAACACACTGCATGCGTTCAGCTCTGCTTC
>NW_004524579.1:15739870-15743759 GCF_000260255.1 Octodon degus | reverse complement strand
TCTCTTCCTTTATGTTTTTAGTGCTCAACACAAATTAGATTCCAATGAACCAACCAAGTTTCCTACAGCTTGTAATTGTAAAGACATCTTCTTGAAGGGGACTTCAGCCTGATTGGTTTCAGGCTGAAAACTCAAAAGAAAATGGATGCTGCTTCCAGGCAGGCATGGCTCTTGGAATGCATGTCAATGACAAGTGCCTGAGTGTTTCCTCCCGGGTGCTCCTAACTTGAACTGCAGTAGTTTGTGTAACCATCACAGAAAAGAATGCAGTACATAGTTGCTCTTACATCATTTATACTTCCCTAACGTCTTCATCCTCCACACCTTGTTTCACAGAGTCATATTCAGGAACTATACATGGCCTGAGTCCTCCTAAATGTGGTCTTAAAAATGCCCCCTCATTTGTGCTTGCTTATAGTAAAGACAGGGAAAGATATATCTCCCTTTCTCCTTCCTTCTCTCCTTCTGTTCCTCCCTCCCTTTCTCCCTTCCTGCATCCGTCTCTCCCTCTATTCCTCCCTCTCCCTCTCTCTCTCTTTCTCTGTCTCCCTCTCCCTCTGCCTTTATAAATTTGGACTATGTAGACCTGTGCAAGTCATGATTTGGATGTGACAGTGAGAAAGACAGATATTATCCAAAGTAGATATACTCAAAATAGAGGCCAAATAATACATTTTTTTGAAAAATATTTGCTAAATCACTCTTGACAGTCAAAGACATTTATATTCCAATTGATATTAAAACTTAAGATAACATAAAAGGTAACATAACTAGGAAATATGCCTCCCTCTGAAAACTTACACAGAAATAGTCAGATGTTTATAGTAGACCAGGGGAGAGTTTAGTAGAAGTTGAATAAAGTTCTACCTTAAGACTCAGAATGAGTGGCTTTTCACTCTAGAATCTTATTAAATTACTATTTGATCTTCCATTTCCTTATTGTAAAACAGGGATAAAAACTATTTTACAGGCCTGGCTATTGAACAGAAATGTCTAATAATGGTATGAAATGGTAAATATCTAATACCACAAAGCTTTAGTGGAATATTTACTGGACATTTGACTGCACATACTTGAAACAGAAATCTGAAAACCGAGCAAATATTTCTAATAATCCAGCTGTTTATCTTAACAGAGAAAGGCCAGGTCAGCAATCTGTCTAAATGTAGACTCTACCTGCTTAATGAGGTGAGGAATGAAGGAAAAATTTCCAAAGCTTATGTTCATCAAACGGAATAAGGAATTCTTAATTGTTGAAAAAAAAATTCACAAAGGAGACTGGGGAGAGCTCAGTGGAATAATTGCTTTCTGCCAAGTGCAAGGTACTGAGTTTGATTCCTGGTACCACAAAAAAATCACAAAGCAATGAGACTAAAAAAGTAAAATAAATTAAAAATATTAGATATGAAACCCAATGAAGAGAGTGTTTTAACTTCAAATAGTGGTATAGTACCACAATACCATACTCAGACAATAGTGATAAAATCTGAAAATAATGTTCAAAACAGCCATTTTCAGAAACTTCCAGAGGTGCATACTCTTGAGATATTCATTGAAGAAGGTTGAAATATAAATTTGCAGCATTTTCCTTGGGAACATACCCTACTAACAGACCCCTTAAGCTTTATAAAGTCAGCCCCTGAGGACTTAAGTGTTAGAAAGGGGAGTTCAATACTGGTAGTGCAGACTGAAAAATAGAGCTGGAGTCTCAAATAAAGAAGCTGATAGGATGGGTTTCAAAATATGAGTGCAAAACTCCATCTAAATCCTTCCCTCCTCCCTCACATCAAAACACAGGTAAGGGAGCAGAAAAATTATAGAAGGCTAGACGATAATAAAGGACTGGGAGATGTGAACCAACCACTAGAGACACAAAGGGTAGGGTGTGGAGTTTAAGTCCAAACTTCTTAATTGTTTTTATTGACATAAATATTACTCTTCAGAGAAATATTACAGAATTCAGAACCTCTACATATTGTATAGAATATGAAAAAAGATGAACTACACATTAATATTAGACATGTGAAAAAATTCTTAACCAATATTTAGAAATATATTCAAAATGAATGTTCTACACAGGGATGAATGTATGATGACTGAGATGTTTAGAGAATTTCATAAAATGGAGTGATAGTCTCATTGTCAGAAAAAAAAGTTGTGAAAATAGCTGTACTCTCAAAATTGTAAAACAGACTTAATAGAATCCCAATCAAAATATCATTAGCACATGTCACAGATTTAGAGAAAACAACCCTAAAATTCATTTTTGTAGAGAACTAGAATAACAAAGGCAATATTGGCCAACAAGGACAAGAGAGGAAGCACCACAATCCCTGACTTGAAATTATACTACAAAGTTACTAGTATAAAAATCAGCATAATACTGGCAAAAACACATACCTCAGCATCAGTGGAATAAATTAGAAGATGCAGACACAAGTATAAACACACGCTGCCACCTTATATTTGACAAAGTGACCAAACATGTTCACTGGAAGAAAGATAGTCTCTAATAAATGATGCAGGAAAAACTGGCTTTCCACATGCCAAAGACTATCTGTCATTATTTACTAAACTAAAGTAAAATGGATCAAATATATAAATACTAAAATAACAACATTAAATCTATAGAAAAAAAAGAAGGTAGAAATCTTGAATACAGAGAGGTAGACAGAGACTCTATGAACAAAATCCAAACTGTATAAGAAATACTTAAAAGAATCAACCACTAGGGTCTCATCTTATTGACAAATTTTTGCATGTCAAAATCACCAACAGAGTAAAAATAGAAACCATAAATTGGGAAAAGTTTTGCCAACTGTCCCTCAAACAAAGGAAATCTGTCTGTCTGTCTGTCTGTCTGTCTGTCTGTCTGTCTGTCTGTCTATCTATCTACCTACATACCTATCATATGTAGAACATATATTTTAATCACACCCCCAAAATTCAAAGACCCAATTCAAAAATGAACATTTGAAATTATCATACACTTCTCAGATGAAGAAATACAAATGGCAAATAACTATATGAAAAAATGTTCAACATCATTGGTCATTAGAGAACTGCAATTGAAACAACACTGAGATCCCAGCTCACCTGAGAAAGAATAGCTATCATGAAGAAATCAACCAATAATAAATGCTAGTGAGGATGTGTGAAACATGGGACACTTCTCTCCTACTGGTAGGAGTGTATAGTGTTAAAACCAATGAGAAAATCAGTGCAGTGATTCCTAAAATATTAGGACTAAAAGTCCTATTTAACCCAGCTATTCTTCTTCTGAGTATTTTCCCAGAAGAGTTGAGAATGTCATACCACTGCAATATATGTGGATCCTTGTTTATAGCAGCACAGTTTGTTAGAGCTTTATCTTGGAAACAACCCAAATTTCCATCCAATGAGGAATGGATAAAAAGGATGTGGTATTTTTATACAATAGAGTATTACTCAGCTATGAAGAAACATCACCTTGAGTTTTTTATAGGTACGTGAATGTAGTAGGTGATCACACTCAGAGGTGAAATAAACCAACTAAAATGTGAAAACGTCATACTGTCTGCCTAACAAAGAAACTGAAAGAGTAAATAAAATCCAAAAGCTATAATAAATAATGTGAAAGTGAAAGAAACTTCTCTAATTCAACAAAAACTGGGATGGGGCAAGGAGAAAAGAAGGAAAGGGATACACACACACACACACACACACACACACACACACAATAGCTAAGATAATTGCAATGCTAAATACTATTAGTTTATTTTAAGGGACAGAGCTTATATTGGTTGATCAATCTTACATGGCCGTATCTGGTAATCTGAACAAATATTTGAAGATAAAAATATTCAATATAATATCCATTGTTAATTTTCTTTCATCTTTTGAAATTCTG
>NW_004524579.1:15736784-15737860 GCF_000260255.1 Octodon degus | reverse complement strand
GAAACTGGACCCAAGTCTCTCACCATGCATTAAATCAAAATCAAAATGGGTTGAAGATCTCAACGTTCATATGGAAACATTAAACCCACTAAAGGATAAGGTAGAGAAACACTTCAAGACTTAAGTGCAGGAAAGGATTTTCTAAACAGAAAGTCACTTGCAAACGAAATAATAGACAGGGTGAGGGAGATGGCTCAGTGGAATAAGCACTTCCCTGACAAGCTCAAGGGACTGAGTTCAATCCCAGTTTCCGCCAAATAAAAGAAAAAGAAATCATAGAAAGAGTGCCTGGAGAGATAGCTTAGTAGACTAAAATGCTTGCTTAGGAAAGAGTAGGCAAGCAGAGTGACTGCAGTTGGATCCCTAGCACAACATGCTCCACCAGTCCTGACCCCAGAGTGGCCTGACCCTGCCAGAATCCAGCCATAGTGGTGCACTGCTGTAATCCTAGAACTAGGGAGGTAGAAAGCAGGAGGATCAACATGAGTCTGAGCTGCATAGTGAGATCATGCACAACCAAATACATTTTTTAAAAAGTAATAAATAGAAATAATAGAAGGAATTAGCAAATTGGATTTTTTATATGAAAAAGATGAAGCAATAAAAATGATGCAGAATTTCAAAACAAGTGTATAGGAAATGAGAATGGTTATTCTACTGCATATGATCTACATGGGTTTATATCAGACTGAGAAGCTCTGTACAGCCAAATAATCAGTAAATAAAGAGACAACCTACAAAGTAAGGGGGAAAAATGTCCTGTTATTCTTCAGACAGAATACTAATATCTAGAATATATAAAGAATTAGGGGAAAAAGCCACCTAAAATTAAAGATACAGTCAAGAAATGGACTAATGAAAGAAACATACACTTCAAAGAGGAAGAAATATAAATGGTCACCATATTTATGCAAAAACGTTCAACAATTCTGTCCATTAACTAGATGCAGATTAAAACCCTAAGATTCCATGATATTTAGAAAGAATGGAAATCATCAAAAGATAGATGCTGGGATGCAAAAGGAACTGTCCTTCATTGTTGGTGGAAATGTAACCTAGCACAACCAAAAGATTGG
>NW_004524579.1:15734785-15735739 GCF_000260255.1 Octodon degus | reverse complement strand
GCCCGTGAGAGAAGCACATGGTAGGACTCAGTGAGGCTCCTTTCGCTGTCATAACTGATCCGCAGATGCACGTAGTGGAAGCTACTGAGAAGAAGCTGCCGTGAGAACCACTGCTGCTGTTAGGAAACCTCAGTTGTAACTGATGAGTTATGGGAGGCCACAAGGAGGCCAGACACGAGAGTGGAAAGCTCCCTGGCACCCAGGTATGAGGAGGAGAGAGGAGGTCTTTTGTGGTGAACATATCCTCTGGCAAACTCCACTAAGTTCTGAAAATATATTAGAGAAAAGTCACTTGGTTGACTGCAGGAGTGAGAAACAAATGTACGAAAATTGCAGAATGCTGTGTTCTTGTTAACAATGTCTGTGTTGTGGGAAACTAGATAGTCTGAGTCCTAACTGCTGGGGTTTTATCAGAATCCTATCCTGAGGAAGGGAAGTACCTGACTCTAGCTCACTCATCTTACTCTATCTGAGGGAGAGAAAAAACCTAAAACAGCAGTTGTTAAAGTCATATTTTAGAGGTGCAGGCATATTTAAAATGTGGGCCAATCATAAGACTATATCACACGTTCCCGCCTTACACTTAAATTGCATTAAAGGGTTAATGTAACAATGAAGGAGTGCCTCAGTTCACACGCTTCGATTACTCCATGATTCCGTGGAAGTAATTCCTGTTAGTTGAAGGAAGATGGCTGAGGTTGTGTTTGCAATCCAATGCAGAGTTCATAGTTGGAAGCAAAAGTTTGCTGAATGTTTCTGTTTGTGAAGGGGATTTTTCATGAACAGCATCATTCATGCACTGAGACATTACTTTTTATCAGTCTGACGTGTCTATCAAGAAATATTTTTACTCCAACAGGCAGAAGCTACAATGTGAAATGACAAAGCAAGCAGCAAACTGGATATGGAAGAAACGCTGAAGTTATCAGAGAGGGAATTTATAACAATTGTGTT
>NW_004524579.1:15638607-15722179 GCF_000260255.1 Octodon degus | reverse complement strand
ATAGAATTTCAACCCCTGCTTTTTTCTCAGGTGCTGGGGCATGAAGTATTATGTTCCATCCTTTGGCTTTCAGCCTATGAATGTCTTTATGAGTTAAATGTGTTTCTTGTATACAGCATATTGTTGGATTTTGTTTCCTAATCCTCTGTGCCAGGCTATTTCTCTTAATTGGTGAATTGAGTAAATTTACATTGACGGTTATAATTGAGATGTATTGACTTAACGATTGACGTGTTATTTACCTATTGTTGTTTACTCCTTTTTCTCCTGTGTTTAATTACTTGCCCTATTTATTTGGTTGCTTCTGATCATTTTGAGGAGTTCTGATCATTTTGTCCCAGCTCTAGAACACCTTTCAGTGGTGTGTGTAGGGTTGGCTTTGTCATCACGAAATTCTTTAGCTATTCTTTGTCATGAAAGTATTTCACTTCTCCATCAAACTTGAAAGAGTTTTGCATGGTATAGTAGTCTGGGCTGGAATTTGTTTTCATAGAGGACTTGAAGTACTCTGTTCCATGCTATTCTTGCCTTCATGGTTTGTGAAGAGAAGATGAACAAATGCAAAGATGAACAATGTGAGACTAATAGGCATCAATGAGAAAGAAGAGAAGTTGGCCATAGTTCTGATGGGTTTTCCTTTGAATGTCATCTGCTTCTTTTCTCTAGTGGCTTTCAGTATATTATTCTTGTGCTGAATTTCTGGGATGTTGACTATCATATGTTTTGGTGTGTTTTTGATTGGGTTGAGGTTCCTTGGCATTTGTATGCTTCAGTTAACTGAATGTCAGAATTTTTCCTCATATTAGGGAAGTTTTCTGCTATTACTTCTGCCCATATGTTTTTAATTTCATTTGTATTGACTCCTTCTTTCTCATTGATGCCTATTAGTCTCACATTGTTCATCTTTGCATCATCTTGCATATGATGGATTATTTTTTCCTGCATCCTAGTTGTTTTAAAGAGATCCTTTCTCACCTTTTCCCTAACTGCACCAGCATTTTCAAGTTCTGAAACTCTGTCTTCACTTTACTTAAAGATGCTATGAGTTCCAAGAATTCCTTTCTTATTTCAGAAAATTCCGCTCTGAGTTCCTCTATAACTTTCTGCTGTTGCTTATTTACTATTGATGCTATTAATTCATACATTTAGGCTGAGCTAGTATAAAAGAATTCCGCTCTGAGTTCCTCTATGACTTTCTGTTGTTGATTATTTAGTATGGATGCTATTAATTCATGCAATTGAGCTGAGTTAGTGTCCTCTGCACTTTTTCTGGGTGGCATTGGGTTTGCTCCATATGTTTCTGCATTTGATTCTTTACTGCAGATGTTATTAATTCAGGCATTTCTTTTTTTTTCATTTCCAATATGAGTTCCTCTATACCTTTCTGCAGTTGTTTCTTTATTTCAAAAGCCGTTTATTCATTGATTTCAGCTGTGTGAGTCCTACTTTGTTCTGTTTTAGTGTCCTCTGCACTTGTTATGGGTGGACTTGGATTCTGAGATGCTACTTCTCATTGTCATTTTGTGTAGCCCTGTCTTCTGACCTTTGTTGTAGATCTTTGTTGCAGATATAACCTTAGCATGTACTGAAGTTCAGGTTCCAATCTACAAAGTTTGCATCTATCCAGCTGTGCCTGGCTTGGGTCTGGCTGCTGTGCTCAGCTCCTTCCTGCTGCCACCCTTGGGAGTGAACCTGTTGTGCCCCTCTGGCAAGATGTTGTGCTCCTGGACTAGCTGGGTAGTTCTGTCCCCTATTCTCTCTGCAGGGATTGCAGCTGCAGGGTTTCACCTCAGCCTGTATGCCAGCCCTAGCTGAGTCTGGAGGAGACAATGTGGAGTAGGGGGGAGAGGCAGTTCTCTCACAACTCATTGGGCCTGGGCTAGGACTGGAACTGGGGGTCCCCAGAACGTGGCAGAAATTCTCACTGGGTGGACAGGGTGGGGGTGGGGTGCTAAGGAGTGGTGGTGGGTGTCCCAAGGGGGTGGAATTGGGTCTCACCCATGCTGCACCTGGGCTGGGACTGGCAGGTCCTGCCGGCACAGGGTTGCCAGAAGCTCTCCCACACACTCACCAGGCCTGGGCTAGGACTGGACCTGGGGGTACCTAGTACGCAGGAGAAATTCTCACAAGGTGGGCGGGGTGGGGGGGTGATGCTCAGTGGGGGGGCCCAAAGCGGTGGAAGAAAATCTCACCCACACTGCTCCTGGGTTGGAACCCCATAACTATTGTTGAATTAGGACTTTATGTAAATTATATTTTAAAAGAACTCAGAATTAAAAATCAAAATCAGAAGGTAGATTTGCAACTACATTGAGGACAGCAGTGTGTAATACTAAAATCATGCTTGAAATACCTGTCATCTTGGTCTTCTAAATGTGTATCATTTCCAATGTCATATTAATTATTATTATACTCCCTTTAAAGTATTTTTTTAAAAAGATAATAAAAGCAAATGAGAGACAAGAACTAAAATTTACAATTTCTTGAATGCATGTGGTAATATTCAATTATATTTACCATCTTATATAACTATATGGGTTATCTGAACAACGGATTTGATGATGATAGATAACATATCAATCACTGTTAATCAGCTATTTTTATTCTGAAAATCAGTAACATATGTATTGTTACATGTTACCCTCTTTCTGTCTTTGGTTTCCTTTTTTTTCTCTTACTTTTACTCTTAAAAATAAAAGAAAATTATTATAAAAAAAGAAAGCATGATACCTATTGATAGCTGTTAATTGAAAGCTAACTTATGACAAATTTGTATCAGATGTCTGGATAAAAAATTTGTTACATTTTCTTTAAAGTATGTTTGAGATCAAGATTCTGGCATGAAAGAAGAAAATAAGTTGGAGACTGTTAATGTTAATACAATTTGTAAAGAAAAGGGCTGGTGAGATGGCTCAGTGGTCTAAAGCACCTACTTAGAACAAGCTTAGCAAAATAGCACAGGGACTGCGGTTCAATCCCCCAGCACCGCATGCCAGCCAGCCCTGCCCCCTGGTGGGCTGAGCTGGCCACACACACACATAAATAAATAAACAAAAATTTAAAAAAAAAAGAAAATATAAGGATTTTTTTGTTTTGTTTTGTTTTGTTTTGTTTTGTTTTTTGTTTTTTGTTTTGCCTGGCTTAGGCTGCCTTAATGGCAGGTGGGGTGTGGCTTTTGGAGCTGGGGATCAAATTGTGGCTCCTGAAAGCCTGACTGGGTTTGCCCAGGCAGGCACTTAAAAAACTGAGCTCTCTGGTAAGGGCCAGAAAATATAAATAGGTAAATAAAACACATTAGAACTGATACCGAAACTTTTCTACAAAAGGGTATTAAAAATAAAAGTAGTAAAGTAGATGAAAAACAGAAAAGAAATGGAAATATATGATTTAAATATACCTTTTCTGAGGTATGTTTGATCTGTACACTTAGAAACTTGCAATATCTTATGTTATATTGTACCATAAAGATAGTTCATTTTTTGATAAGAGCGTTTAACAGGACCTTTGGAAATGAGCATCTAGTTATATAGATAATGATAAAAAATAAGAGAATTTTTTTTTTCTCCTTGACATCATTTAAGACAGTACTGGAAGGTGGATGTGACTCATGACAAGGGCTGAGAATAGTGTTTCCAAATATCTTGGGAGAGATTTGGGGTGGAAAGTGTCCCTCACCTTGTGACTATAAGTCATTTCCTTCACTGTGCCCTCTCTTATTCACATCAAATATCTACAGGGTATTAACATGAATACTATGTGTGAGAACACCTAACATAATGTATATCAGTAAGTATAGCTCAAGATTTTATGAGCCAAATTTTATTAAGATGTGAAATGAAACTGAAAATTAAAGGAAGTAAGAAATAATCTTAGTTAAATTATAAAAGCGATGACACATTTTTGTTTCTATACTTTTCATAGAGGAAGAAATTAACAAATTTATGATATAGAGAGAATATTTGAAGTAGAAAAACTTATCCATTAATTTTTTATCTTTTAAAGTATCCATTATGTATTAGGCACTGTTTCAGGAAGTGAAATTAAAATTATGAACATGAAGTCTCACTCCCATTGGTTGTACGTTCTATTGGGTCAATATGGAATTCAAAACTGCACATAGTTTATTGAACCTGTCTGTTCAATAAACAGACAATATATTGAGAGTAAAGGATTTTTGTTTTCAAAACAGAAACAAGTGACCAGTACAACTGAAATGGCATTCGTAATTTTCATTTTTATCCTTCCAACACCCACCATAGTTTCTAACTATTCAATAAATATTAGATAATTGAAAGCTTATTGGAAAATTTCTCCTTAGACTTCCATGTAAATCCAGAGAGAGAAACTTTAAATATTTAAATGAGAAAATTTGCACTTGACGAACTTGTTTTTAAATGTCTAAATCTCCCACAGTTAGTTTCTTTAAACTGAAATAATTGAACCTAATTGATAATAAACAGAGAAGTGTCAACCCAGAGACTTTCACTGGCTTACTAAGATTCTTCTTTGTTCACTTGTGACCAGACTAAGATCAGTCTTCTGTTTTGACTTGGCTACATGCTTCTTTCACCCTTTTCAGCGCTGACCTTTCCATGAATCCCAGCTTGTTTAAGTTCTGAAATTATTGTTTTCTCTTACCTGGCAATATTTATCTCTGACCACTTCAGCCACCTTGTGAGATCTGGTTCTTCACTGGATTGAATGTCCAGATTCTAGACAGTCAGATCACATGACTTGGAAGATTTCAAACTCCTGTATAAACAACCTTTTAATAAGCATAACTTTGATAATTTATGAACATAATCTGAATAAGTTTAACACCTTTTGTTTTTTAGACAGTATAATCTGACTTGCTATTTCCCCAACAATACTATACACAATATCCTTTACTGAATTTCCTTATTTCAGATTCTCAATAATCCAAGTTCGACTTCATGCAGAACTATATCGTCTATACCATCTAAAGCCCTGTAGATCATGGTGACAGACACCAAGCTTGTTTCTTTCCACAAAACATATGGCCTGCTCTCAAATGAGGGGGTCCAGCAAGTCACATGAGCATGGCTGACTGCAGCACTCCATAATCCAGGTAGTGCACTGACTAGTTGGTGAACAGAATTAGGAACTTCCAGAATGAAAAGTCACAGCTGATTTTCAGGTAAGCAGTAGAAACAGTATACTGTGGTACTTCTTTTTATTGATTTTGTTATTTTGATTGCCATTTAAAAATAACTTAATAACAAGAAGAACAAAAAGCTTTTCCTGTATACAAGTGTAAGATTAGCATATGAAAGTATAGGCAGAATTCTTCTGATAAAGAAGAGGAATGGTTCATTCTTCATTTCTGACTACTTTACTTGAAATTTTGTACAGTATATTACTAAATACATTATCTTAATAATAAATCCACAAAACAACTGTTCCTTTCTTTTCTTCATAATAGTTCTAATGTAAGATTACTTTCTCTCTTTCTTTCTTTCTTTCTTTCTTTCTTTCTTTCTTTCTTTCTTTCTTTCTTTCTTTCTTCCTTTCTTTTTCTTTTGTTTTCTTTCTTTCCCCTAACTTATAGCAACCATTTCAACTTGATGCAAAATCCAAACCTGCATTAACATAACATGATAGAATTCTGTTTTTGTAGAGGAATAATAAAACAAAAAAGTATGCTTATAATATATACATATTAGAGAAACTTAAAGGCTTGTATAGCTCTACTTGGGATAGGTAGCTTAATTTAACAATGAAGTAAAACAGCAGTGTAAAGACCTGGTCACAATCTATATTACTTCATTTTTTTTCAATGAAAGATAATTATTTTAAAGCCAGAAAGGATAAAATATCTGCATAAAAATTTAAAGCAAGTATTTTCTAGAAAAATCAAAAGACCTTATATTTGTTACTGATTATCTCCAATCTCTTTGTCATTATATATTATACTTCCTATTGGCAGAGTGTTTTCAAAAAAGATTAATATTGATTTTCTATGAACAATTTTGGAGGAAAGAAGACATGAGGAATTAAAATGATCACATCAATCTAAGTTTTGCAAAGGTAAACAACATTAGCATGGTTAAAATGGTCTATTTTAAAAGACCATTAGGAGAAAATATCAGAAAACAATTATTTTCCTTTCGTTGTATGGTTTCTCTAAACCTTGGTTGCTGTCACCTTGATTTGGGATCAATTTCAGGGTCTCATGCACATGGAATATGTGCCATACTACTGAGATCTACTTAATCCCTAAAACTTGACGAAAGTTTAGCATTTGAAATTGTCAAGAGCAGTTCCATGGCCTACAGTGTTTTCTTTTATTATGGTCGTTTGTGTCTTTATGTGACTTTGAGCATTAGAATTTAAGGGAAATTGTGAGAAGAATGCATTGTGTATCTATTCCCCTGTTGTTTTTTTATTCAACACTACAATCATGAAGGAGAAAATATTGAATTTTGTAAACTCTCAATGAGTGAATTTGGCACTAATCTCAAGTAACACTCAGTGTCAGCATCGTTTTTTGTTTTGCATGTATTTTTCTTAATAAAAATGATTTCATTTAATGAAAAGCAAATTTCTTGATTTATTTTATCATCTTAGATGCTAATTTTACTTGGAATAGATTAAGGGTATAATAGATTATTTGTGTATTTACTGCAGCAAGATATTGTTAATCTTTAAGCTTCTTATGTCACATTTTCAAGACAGTTGTTAAGGTATGGATTGGATTTTTGCATGGGTCACAATAGACTGAAAAAGAGAGTACTAGTTAGCACATTAAGCTTTAACTTAGTAGCAGATCTTTCCCATTGTGTTGAAGGCCTCTATCCTTTATCCTGACTTATTGCATTGGTCCTAAAATATTGCAGAAGACCAATAATATAATTCTGATCAGAGATGTAGCCGGAAGATGAATATGAGTAAAATACATTTTATGGTGACAAACTATTAGTATCCAGTAGTTTGAATATGATTAGATATATCTAACTCAAAAGGGTAAGAGTCTATGGTTAGTTTACTTGTCTTGACCATCATTTCCACTATCATAAAACCCATACTATCTTGAAAGAGACTTTATGGATAATTGCTTTAAAATACAATTTATTTGAGAAAAAATAATACCTTCTATATGCTATGCATTTTGGTATTTGTCAACAGACATCAGAATATTGTGTATGTTTTTACGTGCCACAGTTCTTAGGAGGTATTCACAAACAGTGAGAATATAGAGTTCTGTCAATTCTATGTTCTGTGGTAACTCGATAAAAGAGGCAGAGGCACTAGGCCTGGAGAGGAGTCAAAGATACTCACACGGGAGGCTGAAGTTGTGTGAAAACTATGATGTGAATGAGACGTACTGTGACAATTGAATGTAGGATCTGACAGTCTCAAAAGGAATATGATTATAATTCAATAAGATGAAATAATCAGAAAGGCCCAAACTAGATTTGGCCTCTTAGAAGACAATGATTTTATAATCTTTTCAAATTTTTACAGAGACTGAATAGAGTCTGTCGATGATGTTGACAAGAAACTTAAACATTCAGTGTGTTGGACATAAACCTGGAGGGAGAGAAGCTGACACAGATATCTGATAAAATCTCTTCTAACTGTGTGTCCTTACTAACAGCTTCACTGATTTTCTCCCCAGTAATAGGCACTTGTGAGTTATTTGATAAGGTGTGTGGATGCTTTGAATCATTATTTTACCCCTGGTATAAGAGAAAGCCAAACGTTGAATAGTAGGTAGATAATGGCAGACTGCACCCAGTATAAGAACAGAAGTTAGATTTAATATGCTTGATTTTTCAATTGTTAATGTAAGGGATATGTTTGTCACTGGTACTATATAAATGAACCTATTGAACTGTTATATGAATATATCTGATTTGACTTTCAAATGTAGACCCATTTGCTCTCTATAAAGACTAATATACTGGGAAATAAATTAATGACCCTTGAGTTTGACTATAATTCTCCCAGTAGTCTTTCTAGGTTTATGGGTTATTCTTTATACTTGGTTAGTGAGAAGAGTGACTCTGACCATTTTCAATAAATGGAAACATGCTAGCAGTGTTCTAAGGATGCAGTAGCTTCTACATGTGAAATTTTAAAATATAAGAATGCGAACATTGGCAACTTAGTCTGAGGAGAGCTAAAATAATTCTATGATTAAAAGAAGTTAGGGGGCTGGTGAGATGGCTCAGTGGTCTAAAGCACCTATTTGAACAAGCTTAGCAAAGCACAGGGACCACGGTTCAGTCCCCCAGCACCACATGCCAGCCAGCCAGCCGCGCCCTCTGGTGGCCTGAGCTGGCCACACACACACACACACACACACACACACACACACACACACACATAAATAAATAAAAAATTTTAAAAGAAGTTAGTTCTAACCTTCAGCTAGTCACTAACATTTTTAGGGCCTCTAAAAAGTCATGTGACTTCTATTCAATAAGAGCTTTCCAAGTCTAATGGTTTTTGAATTTTTGTAGAATTGTTGACTATCATAACCTGAGAGAAAAAGCACAAACTGGAAATTTCTGGAATAGTTCTTTTCCCAAATGTGATTCCTTTGTCCCTTCCCTTTAACCACTTTCAGGCACTTTGAATTAGAGATTATAAAACTCTCATAGCTTCATTGCTACATAAGTGTGATGGTTCAGGTAGGCTCTCAATCCGTCTGTCTGGGAACTGCCAAGTCAGTTGATTGAGCATGCTTCTGAATGTGTCTGCATGAGCCAGAGCACTACAAGTGAGGGTCATATCTCTGGACCCTGGCCTCTTTCTCTTTAGAAACACTCCCCTGCTCTGCTTCATCTCCACCAGGAACCAAGAAGTTTTGCTCTGCCATAACCTTTGAGCTTGATATTTCTGCCTTGGGGTCAGCTGACTATATACTGAATCTCTTGAAAAGTATAAACTACTTATCCTCCTTTAAATTGCAAATACCAGGTAATTTGTCCTAGCAGTGAGAAAGTTGGCTAACACACACACACACACACACACACACACACACACAAATATCAAAGAAATGGTCATCCCATCATATTCATAGTTCACACCTCCTTCAGTGGGAGGACACTACACAAAGTATATCAGAGAAGAGAAAACTGGATGTGATCTGAGAATTTTGTGTACTGTGGGCCTATCCATTTAATTTTGACCATTTAGAAGACCTTTAGTGATGAAACCATGGTTCTCTCTTTCTTGTGCATGTTAGTTTTATTACCTGTAGAATGGAGGTATTATAACACTATATTTATCTTCAATTTGGTCTGGATATGCCTCCATCTCCCCAGCCCTTCTTTCTCTAAAGAGTAGCCACAAATTGTAGCCCAGACATGACAACCTTCGGGGTATGTTCAACCTGTGTCCAACCTGCGACTAGATATCCCTTTCACAGGAAAGCTGATTACAGCAGCAGATGCCCTGTGGCTCTTGTCTGACCTGTGTCCTGTTTTTCTCTGAAAAGACAGCAGCCTTCTTCAGGAATGCATTTTCAAAAACCAAAATGATAACAGAACTTTTCAAAAGCTACTTGTGTTCTCTCTACTGGTTGCTTATGTAGCTCCACATTTTAAAAACCTCACTTTCCAGAACTAGCTATATGTATTCTCAACTCAGTACAAATATCAATTGATTTACTAAAAAGGTAGTTTGCATGATCCTTTACCTTAAATGCAATTAGATGCCAACGTGGATTGTATGCAATACTGAAAAGAAAATAGCCTGGATAACACTGATTATTCATTGAGTTACCATGAAATATGCAGTGGATCCTGCAATTACTAATATAACTCCATTTATCTACATGGTAATTCACAACAATGCTAAATTCTATTGGCCATTTGTAGGTTGATATGTTATATAGTACTAACAGATGTTAAATTAGTTTATAAAAACACCTAGGAACAACTGTAGCAGCAGATTGCTTGTAAGTAATAGGCAAGATTATAAAATTCAGATAACATGAAATGCAATAGGTTTATACCAAGGGAAAAAAAAGTACATATAAATAGTAGAAGGAGTGAAATGCACCAAATTAAGATAAAACCAAGACAAATGGGTTCAATATAAGTTAATAGCATTAATAATACTGAAGACAATCCAGTACTTTTCTTCCTACTAGAGCATTTCCACTCATTTTTCATCCATTTTTGAGTTTTCTGCTATATATTCCTTAGAAACTCATACTCATATTTCCTCTATATAAACAAAGATGTGAAAAATGGAAAATTATTATTTCATTGAAAATAGTGAATAATATTTACTCAGACATGGCAGAACAGTGAAAGTTCAAAATCACGTGAATCAACCAGTTTTTTTTTTTTTTTTTTTTTTTTTTTTCAGTGAAGTTGGAGTCCTTCGTTTGTTTTTCTAATAGAAACATTGGCCACACTGGTGCCAACACACAGGCCACACTTCGGTGCAAGGAGGCTGGATAGGACTCTGATTTACTTCTCTCTACAATGGGGTTACTCAGTAAGAACAATACAGGAAGTGCTAAACAGTATCAAAAATAAGAAACACTTCCACCCAGAAGATGGTGCAGTCCAAATAAACTGAAATAAATTTGAAATGTATCAAACAAAATTACAGATTTTTGGAGACAAATATTCAGGTAAGAGAAAACATTTTTAAGATAGCTGGCATTCAGGATGCTGTTCTTTTAAAGTGTGCAAGAATCCTTGATGGGAAGTATGTATACTTTCTGAAAATAGTTAATTCCTGAGACGTTTTTTCTTTATTTCCAGTTTTGTAGAGGAGGGAGGAGATGCCATTTGGGTGAGAAACTTGAAAAATATGTGCAGAGTAGATTTTAAACAGCATTTTAATTCTGTTCGGTAAAATCATTTATTACTCCTGCTACAAAAGAGCCAGGCTTGTTGATTCTCGGTGCTTTTTAATGCATTGTGACTAGCATTACAATGACTGACGCAACACAATGAGTGGAGGAAAAGTTCTTTCTCGCTCTCTCCTGCCGATCAATATGCTGGAAGAAAATGTCACAGACTCCATTGAAGGTAATAGGTTTAGATCACTGTTCCACTTTCTATTCAGCGAGCTGAGGCTCTTTGGGCCATTTCTGTTGGAAAATTCACCTGTTTGAAAAGATTCGTTTTATTCAATGTAGTAGAATGAAACAGCCAAGCAGTGAGCCTGCTACACCTACTGCTTGCACTGTTCCTTCTTTTGGTTGTGCGTACATTCCAGGCACAGCGGTGCAGACGAAATCTAACTGAAATCTGTGCAAACCGCAGTAGCAGCGCCATCACAAAAGGTGTAATGCCAAACACCGCATCCACTTTTCTTTGCGTCCTTCTTTCTTTTCAACACTTCTTCCTTCCATTATTTCCTGTGGGTAGTGCTGTATTCTCACCCAGGGTTTCTCTGAAACGTCTGTTCTACACCATCCTTCTATTACCTTGGCCACAGGGCAGATGTCAAGATTGGTGGCTCTGCCAGGTGAATAAATTGCTACCATTCCTAGATGCAGTTGCTCATGCAAATAGTGGAGTAATAGCTTAACACCTACAGATTATATAGCACGTTGTAAGGTTGTTGTCCTTAAGAGTGCTACTTCCAAGAGGCTTTAGAAGAGGTAACTTTGGGAGAAAGAAATAATCTGTCTCATTTTTCTATAAACCCGATTCAAAGATATTTAGCATTAGAATTATAGTTTATTATCTGATCTAACAGTAAGCGGTGTTAACAATTGATATTTTTGAGTAGGTGGAAGAGAATCCTCAGTCGATTCATAAATTCCATGCCTCTTTACTGCTACTTTTATAAATTGAATATTTATTTTCAATTTCTAAGTAAACTGATATGGTGCTGGCCAGATAGCTCAGTGGATTAAAGTGCTTCCTTAGGCAGACACAGGAATCAGGGTTTGATCTACAACATGTGGTGCTGGCCCTGACCCCATGGCACACTGAAAAGGCAATGGAGACTGGGCTAAGGTGGCACACACCTGTAATCCCAGAGCTTGGGAGGTTGAAGACAGGAGGATCACTACAAGTCCGATCTATGTAGTGAGACCCCGTAGACCATGTACTAAAAAAAAAAAAGTAAACTGAAATGCAACGGCAGCTTCTAATTCCTTCCATGAAGACTTTTACACCCAAGTCTGATTCAAAATAGTACCAGAACCAACAGTAGGTATGATATTCAGCTTGCTGGGTAAAAGGCCAACATTTCGAGGACTGCCCAAGATATTTCATTTCATGATCCTGAACATGCATCTTCATTCATCTGATTTTTATCATTTATTTATTTATGTCAATATTTCATTTTGTTTATCATTTGGCTCAGATGGTAAACTTTGATTCTAATGGTACTGGCTTATAAAAAGTCTGAGCATGAATAATTAACTCAGGCTCAGTTACTTTCTCTACCAAATCCCTAGTTACTGCAAGACATTGAGGGTGAAAATGACATCAGTTTTACTTTGGGATTGGAAAAGCACTCAGTAAATATTTCACCTTGTAAATAATTATTTTATATTTTCCTACCATGATTAAATAATTAAAATAATCAGATCCTTAATATGTTTATAAGAATAAGTGTGGTGGTGTCCTTTCTTCTGATGAGCAGTGGTCACTTGGAGGTTCAGAGAGCTCAGGTTGAAGATCCCAAAGGCGCAAGGAGGAGATGTGGGCACAAAGACAGATGCCACAATCTCCACTCTCAATGTAGCATTTACAGAATGTATTTGGAACACAGTCCAATCATTAAATGAGGAATAAGACTTAGTTATTAAAAAGTACTCTGTCATTATTATCTTTTAAATGATGTTTATGCTGGGTAATAAATCATTAAAAGTTCAGATTCCAAAACTCTGGACATCTTTAGGCTTTCAAATTATTTAACCAGGCAAAAATAATTCTCATGCTAATGGGGGCAAAAAATTGGATTCCCCAGTTTACAGAGTACACTAAACTGAACAAAATTGTCAGCATAACATTTAAATTACTTTTTTGATAAGCTTGGCTATTTACAAATCATCAGACAATTACATCTTCCAAAAACTATTTAGCATCAATTCACTCTGCCTTTTCAACAGTGCACTTGACTAATTCCAAATAAATTGAAAAAAATTACCTTGCAGATTGCAAGAAACTGACCAAAAAACAATTGCTAGCGTTTCATATTGTATTTTGTTAAGCAATAGCATTTTTCTGTGTTAAACCATTCCTATTCCAGACATTAACCCTTAAAATGCAAGAGAGAGAGAGAGAGAGAGAGAGAGAGAGAGAGAGAGAGAGAGAGCAAGATCAGACGCAGTTACAACTTAACAATTTCTATGAAGCGACGTTCATGAAATTTCTGATGCTTAATGTAATGGCCTGGTGTGAGGTCATTCCCTCGATGGCCCTGGTCCTGGGGTTTCTGATTATTCACTTTAATCTTGATAGTAAAAGGGACACCCCAAGGCACAGATTATACCAACTTTATCAGACACAAATCTAGGTCCTACTATTCCATCACCGAATTCTCCAACAGAGAAGTAAAGCCATTAGAGTTGATTCATCTCTCAAGTGACTCTGAGGGCTCCTCAGCGCCAGGCTTCTTCCCATACCTACTGTCCTGTTTTGTATAGCCTGCTGTGAGAGTAAGATCTGAGAAGGAGGGATTTTTTTTCTGTAGTCACAGGGCTTGAGTATAATTTTCAGGCCATCTAACAGCATGGAGAGGCCAGAAGCCATATGGATTTTGGGGGACTGAAGTTAGCAAATGCTGTTTCAGTACAGCAGAACTCAGGCATTAGGTGGTTATGAAGTATGAAACATTTTATGGATATGGGATTTTTCTTTTATTCAAATATGTCTTTTACCTTCTCCTCATTCAAATTTAATAAATTAATGCCTGTCTTATTGTGTGAGCATCAGGATTCTTTAAAGAGAAAACAGGAATATAATTTAAAAATAAATTAAAAGCAATTCTAATATAAATAACAGAAGTAAACAGATTTGTGTTATGCCTTCAGTTCTGCACCCTTCTCTGGCATTCTCCTATTGCTTTTAGAAAGAACATCATTTTCTACCTGAAGACAGAGGAGGCTGTGCCAGTAAGCCACAAGAGAAGCTTTTCCTGAATCAGTGCACTGTCTTCCCCATGGCTTTGCCCAATGATATGCACAGAATCAGGAACTTGATGAAGCAGGTGTGCAGTTTAGTAGAAGCCACTATGGAAATAAATGAACTGTTCTTGATTAAAGAGATGAGAATGTCCAAAATCTTGATAGTTACATGGTCATGAAGGATATTTTAAAATCCAGTCAAAGACAAAAACTCCCAAGGAACTTAAAATGGGGGTGCTACTGTAAAAGGAAGATAGATATATGATTACCTCCCATATTGACTTACCTGGTTTCCATTCAGGTCCCAAAGAAAAGAGGGGCTTTTGAGAGGTAGGCAATCTTGGGCTAAATGATACATAACACTACCACCCTGTAAATCAGGGCCTTGTTGGGATTTTTAAAAAAGTGAAGAGATTACCATTGCTCTAGTTCATCCTTTCTATCAGGGGGATGACATTATAGGACAGTGATTAAGTAAAAATGTATTAAGAGTTCACTGGCCAAAAATCTTCCACTGAGGACGGTGCAAGGCAAAGTAATTAATTTGATTTACAGCAGCTACTGATCTTTGAATACACTTGAGCCTCCTGTCTCTCTGTAAGTGTTGGAAGAGTGAGAGAGAGTCAGACCCAGAGACATGTGTTAACCCTTTGTCATTTATAGCATGGTTGTTATTCTTTTCTTAGAAGTTATTTTATCCACTGCATGGTCCTAGGTTTAATTTTATTCAAAATTCATAATAGTCTCTTAACTGAGTTGCCTATAACTGATCATTAATTTAGCTTCAGGGCATGAATACGAAAGAGAAAAAAGATACCAATTAAATTTCAATTGGCTATTTTTTAAAGCTGCAAACAGCAGAATCCCCATTTCAATTTAATTAACTGGGAGAGAATTAAAGAAACAAAAATAGTGCCCTTTCCTATCATGTACTTATACACATATGCATGCTTCTTCCAGAAATTTCTTTTTTAAATTAACAAGTGAGAGTAAAACAATATGAAAACAGATAGCACTGACTACACAGGATCGGTACCATTGCTATTATTATAAATTTGTATTACATGTTGTCATAAACCAAAACAATAGTCTTTGTGATAGCAAAGGACACACTCTATTTTTTTTCTTGTTCACTTTTTTTTTTTTCAGAACCTGGGATTGAACTCAGGCCTTTACACTTGCCAGGCAAGCACTTATTCTACTGAGCTATCTCCCCCACTCCTTGTTCACTTCCTAGATCCCTCAAATGACAGAATTTGTTGGAGCACATATAGTCTGAAAATTTATCATTCTATCCAAAAGGCAAACTAAATAATAAATGCAACATTTCTGTGCATAGAAGAGAGATTATTCCTCATAAGGGAGTGATTATCTTTCTCTTGATAGAATAGTCTGAGAAAGTGGGAGAAAACTAATTCAAAAAATATTTTTCTTTAAGCCATAGAACTCATTTTCTTCTTTTCTGTTCACTTCAATTGCCTTGCCAGACTCAAGCTAGGTTTATGTTTAGGTATAGAATTTTGAACCAACCAAATGTTGTAATACGATACAAAGTTCACAGATCTTTTCTTTGACCTAAAATAGCACTGTAAACTCAACCACTACTGCTGTCTTGTCAGAAACTCTGTAAATGCAAAAGTTATTCAAAATGTATAGCAGGGCTAAAGTGACTCTTTGTTTGATAGGGTACCTACTTAGGACTAGAGGAACTGAGTTGCTTTGTTTTAACTGGATAAATATCTGAGTGTCATGTTGATATTCTGAGGATACTGGAAACATGATGTGGAGGTACTTGGTTTTAGAGATTAAAAAAAAAAAATCCAGTAATAGTAATACAGTCGAGAGGGTCTGTTTGTCTATGTCTGTCTATCAATAAATCACTTAATTACCCAGCTTGCCGAAGGAAAAAGGAACTCTGAAATACTGGGCAATGGGAATCTACTGAATGATGGATGCACTACTGGATATACTTAGAGATTAATAATTGTATAAAATATGGGCACATTTTCAACAACTTAATTCTTTAATTTTTGTCATAAACTCTGTTTATAGACACAACTCAAACTCTAAGATTTTTGGAAAAAAATATTTTATTGCTTACTCCCCAAAATGCTCTTTCTTCTTGGAACATTACTTAGGGAGGGAGAGTTAGGCTTCTGTCCCCTTTCTATCATGGGGCTGTGGCTGAATTCACTACCTAAGCTTCCTAAGGCTTTACTTACCTCATCCAGAGGACTCCGCATTGGCTGGAAATTAGTAGAAATTACAGTTTAATTAGTAGAAATTAAGAAAAGCTTTCCAGAGAACATTTACTCTGGGCTGAGAAGTGAAGTAAGGCCTTGAAGCTCTGGAGAGTACTGGATGTCCTCAAGGCTTTCAGCACAGCCACACTCGCTATCACTCTGGCTTTACTGAGGAGAACACTCCAGCCAGAATGCAGTGATGAAGACAGGCAGAAGACAAGGACCGAGAGGTGGGACCCTGTGCCTCCCTGAGGGAGATAGGACCCCATCCAATGGGCCTTGAATCTGAGAACAGCCAAGTAGGAATGGACGGATCAAATGCTTGGAAGAGGCTCCGTGGGAGTTCTGCCTCTTTTGTGCTTTCACAGCAGAGTGAAGCAGCAACATGAGAGGGACCCAGGGCTCACACACAGCCTGAAAGGTGAAAATAAACAGCCACCGAGCCATCCTACTAACGTCGATGCAAGCAAGGGTCAGCGCCCTAACAACCTGCCCTGCCTTAGAGCTCACACTGACCACTGGGCAGCCACACAGTCCCTCCAAGTCTGAATCCCTCATTTTCATGGAGGACCTTCATGAGAACTTTTGGCAGGAAAGTTTTCTATGAAACGTGTCTTTATTTTCCTCAAGACACTGCTTATCTTGCTGACCTTGGTCCTAGACAGGACTTTCTTCTGGTTCAAGTTAGAAATCCCAATTAAAAAAGAAAAAAAAAAAATCTTGCCTGTAAGTATACTGCTTGTGGGTTTGGTTCTGTTTTGATGGTTTGTGGACCCAGGAACTCTCTCTGGTAACACAGTGTATGAGAGCTCTGCTATTGCTACACACAAAAAGAGAAACTGCTGGGAAAATCTTCATGAATTTTACACTTGATTATATTCACATGTGATATACCATAACTGATAATATCTGCATCCCAGGACTGCTATGAAAATAAAATAATTCTGAAAAGTTAGCATCATAAGAACTGCCAGCAGGCTTGATCATGATCAGGGCTTCTTAAGTCTACAGGTATAAATTGTAAAACTTATTCTCTAGGTATGCCTGATTGGCTAACATTTCTCTATGTGTATTTAATTTACAAGTAGTCTGTTCCTTGAAAACAATACCTATTTTATACCTTTTTCTGCAAAAGAACACTCATTTCTACAAAGTAGCTCACTTAAGACCATGAATCGGTAGTGGCCAAATAGCTCAGTGGATTAAAACATCTGCAAGCAGGACCAGGAACGGAGGGTTGGATCCCCGGGCCTGCCATGCTGGCCTCTCCCCTGGGGCATGCTGAGACTGCAATTGAGCCTTGGCATTGTGGTGCATGCCTGCAATCCCAGATCTTGGGAGGCTGTAAACAGGCAGATCACTATGAGTCCGATAAGTAGTGAGACCCTGAACATCCTATAGACTCTTCCCTAAAAAAATACAAAAAAAAAAAAAAAAAAAAAAAAGACTTTGTGAATCATTGATCAATAAATGTGAACACCATTGTCTAACTGAATTAGTAATGTGCTCCCCGAAAGAAAGTCAGCCTCAGTGTTGCTAAGTGATGCTGGAAAAACTCTTTGTGAGGAAATTTAGTACTACATCCCCTAGAAAACTCCCATCCAGAATTTTATTTCTTAGTCTTTCCTTCTTGACTCACTTGAAGTGCCTAGCAGAGAACTGCACATATTTTGAAAGGCATGATTTATGATTGTTCAACCAGACTATCAGTGAAAAGGAATAACCGTAAAACACATGTTTAGATTTTTATAATTTTAGTGGACATATTCCTTCTTTTTATTTTTGCCTCCCACTGCAAAACTAACAACCCCAAAGTCTCTCTTTCAGCACAAGGCAAGGTATTTGTTGACTATCCACAGCAAGCTGCAAAGATCTAAGAGGGTAGTGCTGGCTTCTTGCTTCTGACAAGTCCCAGTGGGGGAGGACACTGATTGAGGTTCTAAGCTGAGCTCTGCTATTTTTGGCTTGACTCAACTGATGAGGATCAGTGCCCCATTTCCTCAGCTGCAAACGCAGGTATCATGTGAATGGTGCATCATATATCACAAGGGTATGGTGGTGCCTGTGCTCACAAATGCACATAGGGCCACTTGTTAAAGAGTCTCAGTGAGTCAGCTGCTCCCCGCCCAGCGACTACATAATCATTTATAATTAGTAAGCACACGCGAGGGCAGTAAATAATTTATTTATAAAATGATTAATGTGTACTGTGGTGATCACGGAAAGATACTTGAAGGAGGGAAACTCTAAATGGCCTCAAGAGATGCAATTTTCCAGATTTAGTTTGGAATTCAGTATCAGGTTTTGGTGAAGGCTTCCTTAGCACTGCAAAACCACTGACTTTGTCATTATCTTATTTTTTCAAATCCTTAAATTTAAGTTTTTATTTGTGCTTGTTTTATTAATTTATTCCAAATATCCTACTACTTTTACTTAAATCCTGTTTTCCCCATCTGCAACATTATTGAAATTTCTTTTTTTTTTTTTTTCCTTATGAATCAGGAGGAAATCCAAGGATTGCCATCTACCATATTTCTGCTTTTTCAGCCAGGACCAGTGGTTACACATACGCCATCTATGCCAGGTAGCCATTTTGCACATCGAATTCCCTCATTAATGCGCTAGGGATGTACTTGATGGCCTCTGTGGCTCTGTGGCAATGACTGATTTCCCATGACAGGTCAGCTTCACTTTTGAGAAGATGAACCTTCAATAGCCCTCTAGCATAAGAAACAAGGACTTAGTCCTGCAGCACTGTACTTCATTCTCACACTGTTAGAAAGTTACCTAAACTTTCATTAGGGTCTGAACTCCAGGACTCTCATCTAATGAAGTCGCACTACCAAACAATTCCTAAGTGTTTCTTTAGTCTTCTTTCTCAGGCCTCAGCTTGAATCTTCTATTTTAGAAAGATAGAAATAGAGAGGTACTTAAAAACTAGGTGTACTAGTTAAGCAAGTCTTCCCTACCAATTCTCCTTGTTTCTGTTGCATGCCCCAGTTGGGGGAAAGAGCCTTCTGGCTTCTTGTGCCCTCTTACTCCCAGCTCAGTTTTATTGGCTAGTGTGTGAATAGTGTAAGCATCCCCTGACCTTTGCTGTAGCCTTAACTTGATTAAGGCAGCCACGTTTAAACTGTTATCTCTACCCCTTTAGTCTCTTTTGCCTAGAAGAATCCATGAGCTTCTCTAATTGGCCACAGTAAAGAGATGGAGAAAGCTGACAACTCAGTGTTTCATTTACTCTGGTTCTTTAGAAGGACAATAACAAAGTTGATTCTCTCCCCAGTTCATATATTAGTACATCATTTGTGTTTATTTTCTTTTAGTCAGCTCCTAAACTGAAGCCTAATTCAATTATCTGCAAGTTTTCCATGAATGAAACACCCTCTTTAAACCTTTTGTAATCTCACAATGTTACTGAAGAAGGCTTGCTATACCTACCACACATATGTCAAACTCTGAAGTGTCTACTCTTCCAAAGAGGTTTTATTCTCGAGGTAGGATAAACATGACTTAACCCACCTCCCTGAGGATATGGTGAAGGTTGGGTACAGGATAAAGACACACTGAACTCTGAGGTATAAAAAATGTTCCTTGGAAGTGAAGACATTCTAAACAGCAAGTGTTCTGCAAAATACTGATCCAATCTGATGGCTCGCCATAGGACGTGCATGGAGAAAATGGGGTCCTTAGTGTGAGATGAAGGTAGAGGTTTTGATGTAGAAACCAAAATAAAAAGCATTGGACACTGAAGCAAGACCAAGTGAAAGTGTCAGTGGCACCATCAGTTTGAGATAGACAAAGCTATTTGCACCCCTAAAGAGTATTACCAACACCAGTGCTGCTATCTGAGGTACAGCTAGAAGGACGCTATGACATTATTGTTCAGCTTAGTGACCTTTAAAGCCAGTGATGAAAGCAAAGCACTAGCAGCAAGTGAACACTAACAGGGCTGTGGGTGGGATTTAAGCTCTAAAACTGTGATCTTTGTTTTAAACTTTAGAGAGAAAGAATAGATTGATCATCTAATAAGAAAAAATGATTAATTTCAATGTGAGGAACTTGGATACCAATGCCATTATAGGAACATGTATGAGTCAGTAATATGTATACACAATGCATTCCTTCCTATCAGATAGCAATTGCTCCCCTCTGGCATTGCCATGGGCAGTGCTAGACCCTCTGTGCACTGTAACTGTCCCTGACTAGCTGCTCCACCTTCAGTGTCACTCTCATTCTAGGACGTGGGCTACCTGAAGGGGATCAGATCATCCCTAGGCAGTCCTGACATGATTTTCTCTTCATTCAGTTACTGAAAAGATGGTCGACTATTTGTCTTTGTAAGCAAAAGATGTTCAACTACTTTTGTTTACAAAGACAAATAGAGGCCTTGTGTGTTCCTCATCTGTCTGTGTAGGAAACTTGCACTTCCTGGAAATTCATGTTCCAGGGAAGCAAGATGCTGAACACTGCATTGTCAGTATGTTCTATCCTCAGGAGTTTCATGGAGATTCTCATTATGACTGTGAGTGTCTAGACCATTAACTGGCCAAAGTGACTCCTCTTCCAATATCTGCTTCTGACGCTGACAGCAGCAGTGATCACCTTTAAAAGACAGGCAAAGTACTCACTCTTGAGACTCCAGGGTCTGAAATTATTAAGAAACTTAAGGAAAAATCTCATATTATCTAAATGGAAAGATATGATTTGATACATTGAGGCACAGAATAAAACATTTTAAAATGAACTTCAAAATCTATATGTTTTTTCTCTTCTTTCCTTCTTTTTTTCTTTCTCCTCCCATCTTCCTTCCTTTCCTTCTTTAATCCCCGCTCTTCTCTTTCTTCTCTTCTCCTCTTCTCTTCCCCTCCACCCCTCCCCTCCTATCCTCTCTTGTCTTCTTTCTTTCCTTCTTAAAATTTCTTCTTAGCTTCAGTCATTCTTACCATCTAAAATGATCGACTTTGAAGGATGACAGTGATAGTCCACAAATATTTCAAGCCAAGGAAAATAATGACAAGATATATTCCACTTATGCTCTCTGTCTCTTCCTGTTCTTCTTGCTAAGACGTGAGTCATTTGTGAAATGCACATTGCATTTAGATTCTAAAGAAAATTGTAATTATTTTTACAGCATGCTTCTGAAATGCACCTTGCATGTAACACCCCAGCAATCTAGGATTGATTTGCAGCCTTAAAAATAAAATAATCTAAATAACTTCAGAAACCAATAAGCAGAAACTAATTTCAAGAGCCTGCTTTGTGTGTGCTATATTCAGAGCATGGTGCTCAGTGTTTTCCTCAGATAATGGAAGCATAATAGGTGTGAAAGGCTGACAATTTGGACTTTGTGGGTGGCCAGGAGAGGGTCACTCGTAGGGCCATGTGTCCTTTGTTCACATACAGCACAGCCATGTTTCAAGTAGTCCTGGGGTAAGCTTCCGTCGCACTGTGCTCGCCGCAGGAGGCTAGCCTGACCTGTAGAGACCACCTCCGAGAGTGTGTGTAGTTCACTTTCCAGGACCGGCTCTGTCCTTGATCTCTGAGCTGTGACTGACATCAAGGTGACCAATTAGTGAACACCATGATGGTGTTTTCTGTGATGTTGTAAGGGCACAGAGGTCACAGGCGATTCAAGCCCAGCTAAATCCCAGGAGACTTCACAAAGCCATGTCTCTGATGTCAGACTTCAACACTGCATCCCGCAAATGAAGGTATGGTTCCTTTTTTGAACTTGACCAGGAGCCTGCTCACTAAGCAGGTGCCTGAAATGCAGCTTTTACAGCAATTTTGAATAGCAAAGACATTTACTGATCGCCAAAACGCAGGTTTTCCCTGGGAGAAGATAAACTAGGTCATTCCCAAAGGAAGAGAAAGGCTAAGTAACTCAAAAGCAAAAAGAAAAAGAAAGAAAATGAAAAAAAGCACCTTTATTGTTTTATGGCATAAGGGCTTAAACATTAGAGTAAATGAATAAACATTTATCAAATTTCCTTTTTACTTTCTCTTCCAACACACAATTTGCCAATATTTATTTTACATCAAATGACAGTCTTAGTGTCTTATTTTGTGTATGTTATATGTTGAAAAGAGCTTTTCCATTCCAACATCCTTGTGGGTTAAAGAGGTTGTATTCAAGTATCTGTTGAAGCAAATATAGACTTCCAGATGCTCTTAGACTTCAACCCTCTACTTGAGTGCTTTGCTTCATGTAGCTTGGAACAGTATAAGACCAGTCCAGCAGGCTCAGAACAAAGAGATGGATGAGTCCACAAGGGATGGGCCAAGAATTTCCATACAACAAGGGAGTTACCTGGAACTCATGCCTGGAAGAGTCAGATACAGTGAGGGGTACCGATAATCAGAGTCTGACTGGTGGAAGAGCAGAAACATCACTAGCGCAGAAATTAAAAACAATCCGAAATTGGATGTTGAACTTGTAACTAGGAATATTCCATGATCTGATTTATCTGATTTATTCTGTTGGTTTGCAGTACTAGGAGGTTTGTGAGATTTGGTACATAAAAATGCATGCTATTAATGAGGTATGAGTTTTAAATAAAATATATTATTTTATGTATGTCCCAAATATTATGTGAAACATATAAAATGTAAATTTATTTTGGTGCCCCACATCCTACCCAGAAGTCCCAAGTTTTGTGTTCAGAAATCCAGACCTTGGTAAGAACAGAAGCAGAGCTGGACCTAGTTAGATAGCCCAAACTGTCTGGGACCTCATTAAAAGTGCCCAGACTCAGTCAATGGTGCAGAATACTGGGGCTCCAAATCTCTCGATAAGGAATAATCTGAAATGATCCCTCTTGCTTTTTATCACATATTATGAATGGAGCACTCCCCATCTTGAAGGTTTAGAACAAGAAAGATATCAGTTTGGATCATTTCACTTTATGATATTTCCATATACATTAAAAGATATCTTGAGGAATGAGCTCAAATATAGAAACAAATTTCATGTTTCAGAAAGATTTTTCATTTTCATTTTTCTATACACATGAAGTTAATTTATGCAATATTTTCAGTTTATGTGTATTTTTACTGCAACCTGTTACATGAGGTCAGGTGTGCAAGTTTCTATGTGTAGTATCGTTGATGTGCAATATAATTTAATTTTAGGATAGCTCAGCCTTCAGAATTAAAGATTATGGCTTTTTAGCCAATGTTTTATTTTTCTTTTGGTCATATATATTATACAATATTGTATTATACTATATTGCATTATATTATATTATATTATATGATGTATATTACAGCAAATCCATATTACATGCCAGTCTTTTAACTTCATAATATGTGCTTTCCAGCATCTTTGCATTTCCTGTTCACTTCTTCCTACTATCCCATGCTCAGAGCCCTCACTGTTCCTCTTAGCATCTATCTTCCCCCAGTGAAGTTTAAGGAATTTTTCTCCTCACTTTCAAACATAGAAAAATTTGAAGTTCATTGAATAGCCACTGTTTTCTCGACCCTATAATGTAGCTGAAACAGATTCTATGGCGAACACTGTGCTGTCTCAATGTGTGTGGATAAGTGTGATCTGCCAGTGTACATAGTGATCTGCCAGTGCACATAGTCAGCCTCTTTGTGGGCATTTTTGATTAAGCTGATGAAGAGTGCATCTCTAGTCATTTGTTTTGTAAGTCATGGCTCATTAAACTTGGAAGTAGTGAAGGATCTACTTTCAGGGAACAGGAGAAACACTACGTTCTGGGATTATTGTTAGGTTAATGTTCAAACCGTAGCCTGTGTTCTCTGAAAGAGTGAACAGATACTCACAGTCTACCCTGTTCCTTTGACCTGCCCCATGAGCTCTCACCTCTTATTTCATCAACTCTGAAGCATCCATCAGGGATTTCAGTGATCTTATTACAATATTCCAAATCACTGTGTACTCTGCCAAAAACAGAAAGAAAGAAAAAGGAAGAAGAGCACCTAATGGGCGTATGCTACACTACAGCACACAAGAACCTGGTTATAACATAAACATAGCCTCATGACTTTCAGAAGAGAAAGACCATAAGATGTGCAAAGGTCAAGTGTCATCACAGTCACACAGTTCGTCTTCCTAAAGTAGCTCCTAATTTCCTAGATATTTACAACAGCCCTCTCGGCCCCCACAGAGATGAGTTATACTCAGATACAACCACAGGCCTTTGTCTCTGAGCCAAACTCAAAGACAACCTCCATTAAAAAATACCAACATTATTTATTTGTCTTTATTTTGTGAGTTTTTAGAGTGAAAGAGTGAGACAGCAGAGCAAAACACTGCACTACTCTCTGAGGCTGGGATGCAACTGAATCTTAATCTAAACACATATTGCTACTTTGATTGGCATTTGTGTAAGCAGGAAAGATAGCTGGATACAGCTGGAAACGCCTTTTCTTTCTTGACTATTTACCCTTCCTCTTCTCTCCTTAACTTTTCTAATTTTCTCTTCCTATATATCTTGGCCTACAATACTCATATATTCTTGAGAGCTCTCTCTCTCTCTCTCTCTCTCTCTCTCTCTCTCTCTCTCTCTGTCTCTTTCTCTGTCTCTCTCTCTGTCTCTCTCTCCCTCTTCTGTTTTCTTACTTTTTTATCTGCATTTCTTTTCTTTTTTTCTCTCTTTGCTCCCTCATTTGGTATGTGTGAATGTTCTAATCACCATTGGTAATGCCAAGAAAATGCTCTTGAACTGATAACTAAATACCCAGTGAAGTTTTCACGACTCAGGTATTTTTTTCCTGGGTTGTTTGGGTAGGATTTCAAACTACATACACTAAGTAGCAGAAAACCTCCCGATTAATATCCTTTGCTTTCGCACTCTAGCTTGCTCCATTTCTTTAAACATTGTTGTTGTTCTTTCTCAGAAATTGACTTTGAAAATCCTTCGGTACCAAGATGGTTACCCTGATCAAGCTGTGCCAGCTGGAAACCAAGATGTGCAGAGTCCAGTTATCATCTGCATTCTGATTACACAAAAACTTGCTGTTTCCCACATAGGAGACATGCAATATTTTTCCTATGAGTATCTGAGAAATTTTCACAGGACACTGGCAGATCTCTAGCTCACCTAGTCTATGCTCGCGTGTTTCTTTTTTTAAATTTTTTTTCACATATTTCTGTAGTGCTGAAATTTGTTCTTCCTTCTGTCACTTGGTGTCTTTCATTTATTCAAAGGCTCAATTCCTGTAAAACTGATTTTATCATTCTACTGGAGCATTAGCATCAATCTCAAAGCACATAATAATCTCAAAAGAAATCAAATAAACAACAACAAAGTCCATGCCTCCTAAAGACTGGAATAATACTTCAGGTACTAGACACATTTCTTTTCTTCTTCTGGAGGAAAGTTAATCTCTATATTCCTGCTTTTGCACCTTCTATGATACTGTATATTTATGCTGTTCTGGGCAGAAAATAATCCCCAACATTTAGTTATTTGTTTATAACCAAGGATCGAACTCAAGACCTTGCGCTAGCCAGGCAAGCACTTATTCCACCGAGCTATCTCCCTAGCTCCTATCCCCAACATTTAAAAAGGCTCTTGTCAGACTAAACACCAAGTCATGACATCCAACCATCAATTCCTGTGTCTTGTTTTGTTTTGTTCTTAGGGCGGCCAGGTGCAGATAGTGGTCAGGCATGGCTAGAATTCACTGTGGCCCAGGCTGGCCGAGAGCTCCTCACAACCCTCCTACATCAGCTTCGTCAGGGCTGGCATCACAGGAGTATGCCACCACGCATGGTTGGCTGCTTTTACTTATCTGTAAAAGGAAGAGAGAGAAAGAATTAAGATGTGTTATGTATGTGTAGCAACTCTGCATGATGAATGTAATCATTATGTGCCGCTTACATGTACTAATAATTTTTTAATATAGGGTGGACAGCTGAAGACTAATGCGTAATAAGCAAAAACTTTCCCAAGAAAGAAGGCCTGATTCAATAAGAATGAGTTTGTAGTTGAAGAATGAGGTGAGTTAAACACCTAGAAATTTTTTCACTTAAAAAAAAATAATCATTTTAAGTAGTACAGGTTTGAAGTATCTAATGATTATATTTACCATGGGGAGTTGATAACTGGACAGGATCTTGACTTTTTCTTTTCCTCCCTTTCTTTCTCTTCCCTTCCTTTTCTGCTCATCTCTTTGTTCCCACTCTTTGTGCAAACAATCTAACTTCCTGTTTCCTTTTATCATTTGTTTTTCTCTTTATTTCTATTTTGGGTTTCACATATAAAAGAAATTGTATGAAATTTAAGCTCATGTGGAGGAACACCACATGGCTGTCTTTGAAAGAGGAGAAATTTTCTCCATTTTGGCTGAGCCTGACCTTGTTGCCATTTACAAATAGGTGAAGAGCTGGCCAGGAATTTTCTTTGTCCCTTCAATTGGCTCTAAGCAATGCATACTGGTCTCGCAGAGGTGCTGGTGGTAGTATTTGGGCACTGGGATATATAAGCTCTCCTCATAGAGTGATTGTCACAACTATTTTATCTATATTTCCCAATATGGTATACATAACCTATCTTTTTCAGCATAGTTTATTTCACAGTTTGCCAACCTGTTTCTTAGAGAATCCAGCATGAACTCAGGGAGAACGCTGGTGCTTTGAGAGCTGCTTGGTTGTGAGGCCTTCAAGCCCTACAGGGACAGCTCCGCACAGTTGCACTCACTTCTGTCTTTTCTTCTCTCCTTTCCCGTGTCCCTCCTCATCTGGCTGTCACTTACTATCATCAAAGCTGCTAATGCTTTAAATCAGTAATGAAGTGAGAAAAAAGAAACAAGCGTGCTGAATTCATATCCAAAATGATATTAAAGGGAATCCAAATGAAGGCCAATGTAACTCAGTCTATTTTCTGCAGTTTGGCCAAAACTTACATACTGGCTAATTGACAAAGAAAAGAAAGTCATTTTTTAACAGTTCCAGAGGACAGAAGTCCAAATTCAGGGCACCAGTGCATTCAGTAAACTAGAGCAATCTCTTCCAATCCCTTCTACTAACATGGGACCAGGAATTTATGTCTTCACATCTTAGATTGCAGAAAGATAGAAGGGCAAGGCCTTTTGAAGGCATCAATCCCATCTGTGAAGATTTATTTATCCCATGCCCAAGGGTTCATTTACCGTCCAAATGCAATGCATCTCAAAACAGTTACAATGAGGATTATTTCAATATGTATTTTGGAGCAGGAAGAAGCAATGAAACCACAATGTAGTGACAATGATGCAAGATCTTAAATTTTCATAGTGTATTTAATTAATCACATTTCCTTATCACTTTGGAAAATTTACTTTCATGCTAGCTATTCATGCTCCACTCAATATCACCAAATCAACTTAAGGTCCAGTATTTAAAAGGAAATTTTATCTCAACTATTAATTTCCCCTGAGTTCTACAATCCAACTTAATCTCCTATCTTCTCAGGTACTATTGCTTTAAATGTCTAAATTACATAGATACTCAGTATAGTGCTCTTTATATCATTATATTTTTCTAAATTTATACAGTCTCCACATGTAATTTGTGGGCTCCTTGAGGTTAGAATTGGTTTCATCTCATTTTGTTTTGTTTTACTTTGTTTTAGATATTTACATTCACTTTTTCCCCCCCGAAAAAAGATTTAACATGACTAAAACAGTTCAGTCCTGCAAGATAATGCATAAGGAATGAGAAAATATGAATATAGAAAATAAGATGAATTCAAGGATGGGACTAATGTATTTAAATTTTGGCTGAAAATTTCTCTGCAATATTTTAGATATGCTGTTTTGGAGATTTTTTTCCCCTTTATAACAGGAAATCTAAAGATGAATTCATGATGGTGAACTTGATTTACAGTGTGTACAACAAAGACAAACAGATAAACAAATAATGCATGCAGTTCCTCAGAAAATATCTCCTTATTTTCCATTTATAGGAAAAAAACATCTCCAGGGCTCTTCACAAACCCAGTGCTATGTCAAGTAGCGAGCACAGTTTTGAACAGTATCTCCACATCAAACAGCAGCCAAAAGGTTTCATCTGGGTGTTTTGTATAACGTCCCTTGACCCAGGAGGAGGAACTCGCTCAAGAATTAGGTTTTCTACATTGTTAGGCTCACACTGATTTAGGCCACTGATATAAACAATATTCAAAGAGAAAAAAAAAAAAAACAAGCTGCTGTATGCCCCTAGAAGAAGCCAGCACGCAAACTGAACACGCGCATGTACACACCCTGTGAATGTTCATTTTAGATTAGTTTGTGCTTTTATTTGGCTCTGGGAGTAAATGGGACATTTCTAATGAGTGCTCATCATTTTGGCAGTCAGACTATGCACAGATGATATGAGCCGCTAACCACCAGGGACAATGTTTGCCCAGATGTGACTCTCTCTTATGCTACAAAGCACTGTAAATGTCAAACCCCTGGTTGGTATGCAATTCTCCATTTACCATACACAAAGCCTGCTGGAGAACAAAAGGTGCCAGATACGGCTGTGTAAATCATTATAATGGGACCAACAGATCAACAACATCACCCCTTAGAAATAGGATGGCCTGAGGTCACGTTTCTTAGATCACTAGCCCCTTTTCAAAATGTCCTTTTTTTGTTTGTCCTGTTTTTCAAGAGGCACCATGGGCTTTTTGTAATTAAAGTTGTATTGATTTTGTATTTTTAAAAAAGGATTATAAAAAGGCTAGCATGAACCAGAACAAAGGCAGATAATGGATGGTAAACATGAGGAAAGATAGCAGTCCAGAGATGTGCTCATAATAATTCTCATATACAAGTGCCCCAATGCTGACTCAAATATAACTTTGTTTCAGAATCTGTCCTATGTACCAACGATTTTCAAATAGTGGCCCTAGCCAGTGACTTACATTGATTATAGCAATTATGTTTGTAGCCTTTCTTCTTTCAAAATCTTTAATTCATTTTAAGTAAAATGCTTGTTCTCAAATTGCAAATACAGTGGTAGGGACCTGGGAGTGATGACAAAAGACTCTTTAGAATGTCAGGACTCCCCTTTGTTCTTGCACTGCTGCCCACCCACAGACTGGTTGAGCTGACATAGTCGAGGGAGGCTCATTGAGGTAAGGATTAACTTTGCTGTAAGATGTACAAAGCTAATTGGGAATAATAGATAGAAAACATTGACCACTGCTGCAGCTCTGCCTTACATGCACAGTAATAGTCTTCCATTTCTTTGTGGGGGGGTTAACTATGGGGCATAATGTGAAGGTCCCAAGCCTCTTAACAATGTGGACAGAATGTGGTCATGAGAGTAGGTAATCAGAATTCTCTCCACATTCAACCCCCAGAAAAATATCCTCTGCAATACAAAATCTGCAGTTTTAGGGCATTTCTCTGATCTTCAGTGTCTGGTGCTACATCTATGGCATTGACCTCAAAGTACCTGGCTTCTCTAGCCTACTTCTTGGGGAGTATCATGCCTGAGAAAACTACCATGCTTTACCAAGACTCAGCCATTACCAGGCAGTGAGAATCCTTCCTGCCACTTCCAAAGCTATTAAATTATGTAGCTCTCCATCTGGGCTCTTTCTGAAGAGAATGAGATTATCCCACTCTGCAACACTTTATCAACATTTTCCACCTTGACTTTCCTAGGATAAGTGGGGATACTCCCAGGCACCTGAAACTCTTCAAAAGACATTCCTTATGCCCTCTCCCCTCTCTTCTTCTGCCACTTTATTGTTCCTGTTTTCTCATTCCCAGAAATTCAGGTACAAATCCCCTCCCTATTTCAGTCAAAGCCTAATGCCTGGCAATCAATTCAGATAAATAAATTGTTGTTATTGGAATCTCAGTTTGTACAGGAGATTGAAACTAAGGAGAAAATGAGATGTTAGATGAGCAATGGTTTCCATACAGCCATGTGTTGTTTACTAGCTAGCATACATAATGGGAATGTGACTAAGACAATCAGACAAATGTTGGAATAGCTAAATGAAAGTGATTGATGTGACACTTGTGAAAATTACATGGGGAAACTTTAGCAGTTTGAGTCACAAAGCCTGTGGTCTAGTTACAACTGTATAGATAACTAGTTGTGGGACTCTAGAAAAACATTATTTCACTTTTAAGGCCCAAACTTATTCTTTCTATTAAAAGTGTGAAACAAGTATTGTCTAAATCACCACTATATGTCTACTTGAACACTATAGGGCCTGTGAATGATATAGGGAAAATATTACCACTCTCAATTTGTGGTGTCTCTGATATGCTGAATTCATGATCTCCAAAACTGAAGAACCAATTCTAAGGAACAAAGAAGTTTTAAGAATAGGAAATAGAGGTGAGAGTCTTGGGAACTGGTGTGAGGAAGGTCTGAGGAGATGGACTCTCATTCAGGCCATTGACCAGAGCTTCAGGGACTGACAAGAAAGGAGTCCCAGGCAGGTTTCTGTTTCCACCATTGACCCAGAGTTATTGTGATTGAGACAGGGAGGAAGTGAGTCCCAGACGGGCTCCTGCTCACTCCACTGATAGGACTCAGGGGCCAAAGACTAGCAGGAAAGCCAGTGACACAGTAGGAACCTGGCAGAGTGTACACAGTGGACAGGTTGGACAAGTGGCATAGAAAAGTTTGAATCAACAGTAACAACAGGGGTCAGAGCCAGCAGGTTTGCTAAGTTAGGTGAGTCAGCTTTATGCTTGAGGACAAAGACATGTGGGATAGAAGTAGGCAAGTAGTCTACCTTCTTTTCTTTGTCCTAATTTCTCTCTCTCTCTCTCTCTCTCTCTCTCTCTCTCTCTCTCTCTCACACACACACACACACACACACACACACACACACACACACAGTTAGGGAGAAATTCATCCACAGAAAACTAATTGCATCCCCTAATCTAGGGACAAAGATCATACCAAAACCCAGCACAAATCTACTTGATTTTTTGGCTAGAGTAAACATTCTGGAATTAGACCTGGACCTACCACAGTACTCTAGATACTAGAGAAATCTCCCTACTTTTATTTTTCTTTGTCAGATGGGATTTTCTGTTGGTAGTTTACTGGATTAGTATGATTTCTTTTATTGTTTATTTAAACAATAAATAATTGTTTTGCTTTCATTTTTTTCCCTTTCTTTTTCTCTTTTATTCTTTTTGCGGTTTTTTGATATTTTGTCTTTCTTTATGTTTGTAGTTTTAGTCTCTCTGTGTAATTTTCTTTTGTTTATTGAAGTTTTTCTTTTTTCTTTTCTTTCACTTTTCAACCTTCTTTCTCTTTCATGACTTAGATCTCTAAACTTTCCATTTGCATTATTCCATTTGTCCTCTTTCTTTATTTATCAACTATCTTGCTTGATTTATGAGACTTTCATGTGAGTAAACACTGTCTCTTCCCTTTCTGGTTAACTTCATTAGTCCTAGGATTTTTCTTCCAATCTTTACCCCTTAAATCCTACAATTATCCAAAACTTGGATGATCTCCCTATGACAACAAAATTTGCTCCAACTATATTTAAACTCATTCACTTCCCATCCTACTCCTACCCCTTCTAATTCCCCTAAGAACTGAGTAAAATCAATCTATTACATAGAAAAAAATCACACTCAAGTTTCTGGTAAAAGATGAGTTATATTTATAACTTTAAATTTCTGTACTATAATTAAAGACATCAGGTTAAAGATTACCACTCTTTATCAGTAATCAGGCAGTGAAAGAGGCTATTATTACTGCTAAGTGTTCTATTTTAGCAGATATGTCATGCATGTTATAATTAGTTTTTCTCCCCAGTGTGACAGCAATGAGTTTGCTGGGTTCATAATAATCACCATGGTTCAGTACTGAAGTCATGGTCCTTGATGTAACCCCACCCTTTTAATATCGGAAAGGTAGATTCTTGGGATAGACACAATGACCAAAAGACACCTATATCTGGAAGACTTCCATAAGTAACAGATTACACCTAGGAAACCCTCCACATCAGGGGTAAAGTAATGTAACAAAAGAAATATACAAATATCAACAAATAAAACAAAATAAAAAATAGAAAATGACAAGAGAAAGTAAGAAAATGCAGCCTAAACACCTAGATCACCCAGGACAAACCCAGAGCACAAACAGATAGAGGAAATCAGAGGGCAGCCACTAGAACTATCTGAAATGATAGCAGCAAAAGTGAAAACAACAAACAGTAAAAGATATATAAATAATATCTAAGGTAGAAAAAGAAATGATAATCAGAATGAAAGAAACTAAAACTGACAAAATTAATTTTATTATTATCATTTTTATTTTTATTTTTATTTTTTTGGCAGAACCAGGGATAGAACTTAGGCCCTTGCGCTTGCCAGGGAAGCGCTTATTCCACTGAGTCATCTCCCTGGCCCCAATTAATTTTAAAAGTAGAGTAGATTAGGAAAATGTTGGAAACTAGTAATGCCCAACACAAAGAAGAAATGGAATTACTGAAACAGATCCAAGCAGAAAACCAGAAGATTAAAAATTCCATTGAAAATATCCAACTAAACTGTTTTGAAACTATTTCATCACTATTTTATCTTTTTTCTCATTAAAATGAATAAAAATGCAGATTCTCACTTCAGCCAGCATGCAGGCCTGGCATGTGTGTTGAATTTCCTCCATCAAACAGGCCAGGTGTGGAATCTTGAGGCAGAACTCCCTGCAGAGAGGCTAGAGGCATACCCACCAGCTGATTCAGGAGCAGAACATCTTGCCAGAGTAGCACAGTGGGTTCTTTTCCAAGGGCTTCAGCAGGAAGTAGTGGAGCACTGCAGCCAGATCCAAGCCACACCCACCTGGAAAAGTATGAACTTGGTAGATCCGGACCTGGTGCTAATGTAATAACTCTACAAATGTTCTATACCAGAGGTCAAAATACACTGATATACAAAATGACAAAAAGGAGGAGCAAAATGCATTCTCTGGCCCAAAGCCTGCCCAGAAGAAATGCAAGAGAAAATAGCATAGAAGAAATTTGAAAGCACACACCTGAAATAATAGCATGTCAAATAAAGAAACAACTGCAGAAAGGTATAGAGGAAATCAGGTCAGAAATAATTTCTGAAGTAAAAACAGAAATGATAACTATAATGAAAAAATTACTAAGTGCTTCTAAAGAACACACTGATTAAAAAAATACAGGAGAATATAAAAATGATGGAATCCTGAAATGAACAAAAGAAGAAAGAAATAGAATGCATGAAGCATATTCAAAGAGATAAACAGGAAATTAAAACCTCAATCACAAGCTTGCAAAACTGTTTGAATGAAAGTGAATATAGACTTTCAGACCTTCAAGACACCATTGCAACTAGTGAAAAAGTAAGAAAAGATCTCTTAAAACAACTAGGATGCAGGAGAAAAGTAATTCAATATCTGCAGGAAGATGCAAAGATGAACAACATAAGAGTAATAAGCATCAATGAGAAAGGACTTAATACAAATGATATAAAATGAATATGGGCAGAAGTAATAGCAGAAAACTTCCCAAATATGGGGAAACAATCTGACATTCAGGTAACTGAAGCATGTAGAACTCCAAATAATATAAACCCAATCAAAACCACACCCAGACATATACTAATCAAAAATCCCAGAAATTCAGCAGAGGAACAGTATATTAAGAGCTGCTAGAGAAAAGGACCAGATCACATTTAAAGGAAAACTCATCCGAATAATGGCAAATTTCTCTTCACAAACCATCAAGTCAAGAAGAGCACGAAGCAAAGTACTTCAAGTCCTCAAGAAAGTGAATTCCAACCCAGACTGCTATAACCTGCAAAACTCTCTTTCATGTTTGATGGAGAAGTGAAATACTTCCATGACAAAGAACAACTAAAGAATTTCATGACAACAAAGCCAACCCTACACAGACTACTAAAAGATATTCTAGAGAGGGATCAAAATGACCGCAACTCCATGAATGAGAACAGAAAGAACCCACCAAATAAGGCAAACAATTAAGTACAGGAGAAAAAGAGTGTTACAACAGCAGTCTTTAAATTATTCTTTTGTAAACAGCAGTAAAATATTTCCATCATCATACTCTACAAAAATGGACTTCTCCTATACCCTATGAGTCATGATTCTTTCTGGGTCTACAGAGTGGATATCAAGGAAATAGTAGTGGCTCAGTCAGAAGTGACACCTGGTCACCAGTAAACATCATGGATACTGTCCACGTCCACCACATACTAGAACTTTGTTTGATATCATATCCCCAAACAGTTGGAAGTACTGGTCATATATTTGTCATTCCAGTAGTTTTGTTATGTTTTATTCTTAGTAATTCTTTACTATCATGAAAATACTTTCTTAGTTGATATTTTGGTATATATTAACCTAATCAAATACTATGTGAGTACTCTGAATTGATCATAGATTTGTACATATGATGCACTGCATTCTGGCCTCTTAGTTGTACTCACAATTTAATTTTAATTTTGGAATATTGTTTTGAAATGTTTTATTCAATTTTCAATTAATAAATATTCAATTAATTTTCTAAATATTGTTTAATATTAATATTTTTATGATTTATACTGTTTCTTTGACTTATAATCTAATTATAAGACATGATATGATATTTTTCTCCTAGTATTAGAATCTTTAAAATGTGTATTTCCATTTTCCGCTGACCATATTAGTCCTTTCTTTTCTTGTTCACACACACACACACACACACACACACATATATATATATATATATATATATATATATATGTATCCTGACATGAGACTGATATGGTTTTGTGGAAATCTTAGATGACTCTTTAAATGTATTTGTCTGATATAATTATATTTTACATAGTCCTGCATAACTGCCATTTTTAGAGCTCTTTATTCTTTATCCAGGACCATACAGCAAATTCTTTTGCCTTCTGGATTATAGTCTTGGTTATTTTCTATATGCTATGTCTGGAGTTATTAGAATATTTTGAGTTGTATAATTGGAAAATATTTTAGTTTTCAAAGGTATGTTTGCTAAGTATAAAATTCAATGTCAGACTTTTTTTCACTCCTTTGAATGAATAAGTCTAGTTTCTTACCCACCCTCTCTTTTTTTCTAATGTGGAATAAGATGTTATTTAATTTGATCTTCCATAGCTAACAGTTTTTTTCTATGTATATGCTTTAATGATTTTTTTCTTTCCAATTAGATTTGGATAAATTCATTTTTGTGTATCTTGGTATGATTTTGTTCATTTTTCTTGTACAAAAGCTTCATTTTCTTGGAAATGTGGTGCAGTAATTTTAATTAAATTCAGAAATTTTAAAATTTTCATTATTTATTGCCTACCCCATTCTACTTTTAGAATTCAAATTATATGAATGTAAGTTTCTTAATTTTGGCACAGAGTGGGCTATTATATTACTAATCTGTAAACTCTTCATATTTATTTTAGACAATTTTTGTTGTTATACTCATTTAAGTTTGTAAATAAATTTTACAATGTGCAATTTATTATTAATCTCATGTTATGTATTCATTTCAGAAATACTTTTTCTAAAATTAAAAAATAAAACAAGGGAGAAGAGGAGGGAAGCCGGGGGCAGGAAAGTAAAGAGGAATGAAAAGGAAAAAAGAGGAGAAGAGGGGAGGGGTGGTGAGAAGGGAGGGGATGAGACAGGAGAGGACAGTGCAGGCGAGAGGAGGGGAAGAAAGGAGATTACTCACAGAAACAAACATCTCACCTAACAGGCCAAAAAAAAGCTGCTGATCAGGAGTCAATTTACTACAGCACTGCTATTTTTAATAAAATTTCTTATAATCTTGAGGTTGAAACTCTTGACAAATGATTTTGATAATAATAACATAAACCATAATCCTGAAATAAAAAAGATCATAAGCAGAACATACGAGGAACGCAAATATTTTCATCCCTCCGATTTAAAAAACTACTTAAGAATGAATATCTGAAATGAATAGATACTTTTCAGATGAAAAAATATAAATGACCAACAAATACATGAAAAATGTGCAATATTGTTGCCGGTTCTAGAAATACAAATTAGCACAATAATGCGATTCCATTTCCCTAGAGAAATAATGGCTCTCCTCAAGAAATCAACCCACAACAAATGCTGGTGAGGCTGTTGAGAAAAAAGCACACTTTTCCATTATTGGTGGGACTGCAGTGACACAATCACGATGCAAATCAATGTGAAGATTGTTCATCAAACTAAAAGCAGAAATTCCATGTGATCCTGCTCTTCTCCTAGGTATCTTCCCTAAAGTGTAAAGACATCATGACATTGTGATGTATGCACACCCTTACATATAGAAGCATGATTCATAATAACTCAGTCTAGGAAACAGCCTACATGCCCATCAACAGATGAATGGAAAAAAATGATGTGGCATTTATACACAATGGAACGCTACTCTTACACAAAAAAGATAAACTTGAGTTTGTAAGAAAATGGATGCACCTTGAGACCATAATATTAAGTGATGTAACTCAGACATACAAGCTTGAAAATCACATGATTTCTCTCACACAAAAACTAAAACACAGATAATAGGAAAAAAGAGGGTTAAAAAGTATTGTAAGTCAGTGGACACATGCATTTAAAGTATACATAGAAATACAGAGATCCTGTCTCAAAAAAACCAAAAAATTAAATGTGTGCCCTATATTTGAAAAAAGAAAATTCTACTGAATCTATTTGTTATAGTTTGAAGGCAAGCAAGGCTAGCATATCAGACTTGGAAGACATGAATGTGACTAGTGGCCAGGAAAAGAAAGATATCTGAAAAATAACAAAGAATCACAGAAAAAACATCTGTGGTTACAAGAATAAGCAAAGAGAAGCAATATTAAAGTTGACTGGAGTCAGTGAGAAAACTGCAGAGAGAACAAAAACCATTAAAACACTCTTCAGAGAAATAATGGCAGAAAAAGGGATATAGAATTTGACATATAAATAAATTAAACATATAAAATTTTAAATAACAATTACCAAAATAAATCTACAGTAAAATGTATAAAAATGAATATTCTAGAAATTCAACAAAAGAACAAAATATGGAACCAGAACAAAAGCAGAGAAAAGAAACAAATCTCCAATAATAAGGCAAAGCCCAGCTGAATCGCAACGATCTTCTCAGCACCAACTTGCAGATCAAGCCTAGTCCAGAAAGAAGTATTTCAAACCCTAAAAGTAAACAGTCTTCAACTCACATTGATGTATCTCACAAAAATATCTTTGAAATCAAATACATAAATAAATTACTTCTATGACAGAGAACAATTGAAATTCAGGACCCCTACACCAACTCTATAGAACACTGTAAAGGATTTATTAGAATTAAATAACAAAGAACACAAACATGCCAACACCAATGGAAAGAAACAGCCAAGGAGAGCAAGCAATTAAATAGAGGAGTGAGGCAGACAACCAATAAGATGAAAATGATAAGCCAATGCAAATCAGTTATAATCAGTGACTGTAAATGTCTCAACTCTCCAATTAAAATATACAGACAGGCACAATGGATTCAGAAACACGACCCATCAATACGATATATACAAGAAACATATTTAAACCAAAAAGAAATTCATTAAAAGTTAAAGAATGGAAACCATTTTTTCTTGCCAGAAGAACCCAGAAAAAAGAAGGGATAGCTATTCTTTCTGAAGACCATGTAAATGTTAAGCTAAACGAGACAAAGGAAAGTTGCTGCATATTTGCTAACAGAAACTTCTAGGGATAAGAGATACCAGTCATAAATATATATGCATCAAACACCAGTGGACCCAAGTACTACCTCAAATATTGATAGACATCACTGACTAAATAAACACTAACACAATTGTAGTGGGAGACTTTAATACTCAGCTCTAACAAACATTTACATTGAGTCAACAAAAACTCAGAAAAGATATATCAGAATTAAACCAAAATTGTGAACAAATGGACTTGGTAGATATCTACAGAATATTCCACCCCAAAAGGTCGAAATACACATTCTTGTTAGCTGCATATAGGGACACTGTTCAATTTAGACAACATACTAGCTCACAAGACAAGTTTAATTAAATGTATAGAAATTGAAATTATTCCTTGTACACTATTTGACCACAGCATGATGAACTTAGAAAACAATGACTAAAAAAATCACAAAATACACCAACAGATAGAAATTAAACAATACATGAAAATTAAACAACACACTTATGAATAACCAATGGATGAAATAGGAAATTAAATATGAAATCACACAATATATACAATTAACTGACAATGTCAACACAATATTCCAAAACTTACAAGGTGGTCCAAAAAGGGAAATTTAGAGAGATAAGCTCTCATACCAGGAAAACAGAATGAGCTCAAATAAATAATCTAATGCTGAACCAAAACCTTCTAGAGAAAGAACAAATCAAACCCAATGTTCTTATGAGGGAGGAAATCATAACCATAACAGCAGAAATTAGTGGAACAGAAACTAAAAATATACAAAGAATCAATGAATCAAAAATTTCGGTCTTTGAAAGAATTAATACAATTTATAAATCATTAGCTATAATTATCAAAAAGATGAAAGAAAAAAAATATGTTCAAGCAATTAGGGATGAAAAGGGGGAAATCACAACAGTTTCTACAGAGATTTAGAGGATCATCAATACCTACTACAAGAACTTCTATCTTAATAAGATGTAAAACACATGAGCAGTGGATAGATTTCTAGACACAGAACAGTTGCCAAACCTAAATAAAAAAGATATCAAAGTTCTAAATAACCTGATATCAGCCAATTAAATTGAAAATTTAATTAAAAATATATAGCAAAAAAACAGTTCAGGACTTGAATCCATATTTGAATTTCATAAACATTAATGCCAAAACTCTCTAAGGAAATTAAAAGGAAATCAGTACTTAGAAATCACTTCCAAAGGTAAGTATTACAAGGCCAGAGAGGAAGCAACCCAAAAAGAGAAGTATAGGCCAATTGCCCTAGTGAAGATAGACACTGAAATCCTCAATAAGTTAGTGAAAGCAGAAAGCTGCAAATAATCAAGAAGATTATATACAGTATGATCAGTTAGGATTCATCCCAGGGGTGCAGGCATGGTGCAACATATGCAAAACAATAAACGTAATACATAGAACAGGACCAAAAACAAAAATTTCATGATGATCTCAATAGATGCAGAAAAAACATTTGACAATTTTCAACAGCAATTCACAATAAAAACCCTACATGGAACTGGAATAGAGTCTTTTTTTTTCAAGGATGAACAGTTTATTTTTCAAAAAGATAATACTTAAATATTAAGCTGATATTTGAAATGTATTAACTAGGCTTTTCTATACATGATATTTACATAATGCCTCTGATTGTGCCTTTCCAAGTACAGTTTCCTCAAGAGTTAGAAAAAGTTAAACACGTCACAGCCTCTGGGGCTCACACTGCCTTCTCAGGCCAGCTGTCCCCTGACGGAGCAAATAGAAGTGGAGAAGCAATGGCCACCTCCCCACTGTGCTTGTTTGACCCCCCCCCCCTTTGTCTTTTTACTGAACTTGAGAGTTTCTGAATAATTAGGTTTGGTTATAAAATTCTGCCAAATTAGGTTTGGGTATGAAAAGCTAGATGACTGCCCAATATATGGCTGTGTTTTGTTCCAGGAGACCTGGGCAAGAAAGGACAAGAACTACTCCTTGTCAGCAGGCATGCTGTGAAAGAAGGCAGGGTCACTCATGCACTTCCATTGTGATAGCTGAGTGAAGGGTGGTGGAGCCAGGCCATGCTCATCTGTAATATGAGAGATTTGACCTTCCAGCCTGGTATGCTAGTTGCCAACCTCCACTCTTCCACCTATAAGAAATCCCCGCCCCAGGTGTCTATCAGAAGGAAAGTCCATCCTGCTGCTGCATCAACCTTCAGATATGGGAAATAACTACAATGAAATGAAAGTATTTCACTGAAGTGCAAATTGCTCCCACAGTGGTGGGGGAAATTCTGTTCAATGCTTTGAAAGTTATGTATGTTGTAAAACTGTAGCAAACTATGATCTTACACACATATCTGAAGACTTTCCCACAGGGATATAAAATTTAAGAGTAAACCCAGTGAATGACTTCCTGAATCCCAAGAATCCATATCCTGTATTCATGATGTCTTGCTGTTATATAAGCTTTTTCAGGGTTAAAGGGAGTCTTTCAGGGACAAGGAGTCTTACAGAGACTCTGAAAGAATTTGTTTTGTTTTTTATTTAAAAAGCATCAAGAAATTTTATGATTCAGGAGGTGGAAACTTCAATGTTACAGGCAAGCCTTCACTTTTATGGAATACAAAGCACTCTCATCCATTTCTAACAGCTCAGCAGGAGAAGCCACCACCAAGTCGTGCTCCTGTAGCATTTCCCGGTAGCAGGACACAGCTCGCGCAATCCTTGCTGAATCCCGTACAGGAGTGATAAACTTCATGTCTTGCACTTCTGGCATTCTGCTTACTGTAGGGATGGAGGAGATCTGTAACTTAATACTAGGATGATTATCCTGCCCTACCTCAAGTATTTGGGGCATTGCTGGAACTTGGCCCTTGTCCTCTGTAGGAAGACAGGACCCTCCAGTTTCCATCTTCCTGGCCAGCTCTTCCATCCATCTGGTATTAGTTGCAACAACTAAAGAGTCAGAGGCAGTTCCTTGTGTAGCTCTGTTTTGATCTTGCAAAATGTTCAGAATCACTTCCTGCAACTCCTACCTTTGTTTTGCTCCATTTTTAATGGCCTCTTTGTACAGCCCAATGACATCAAAGGGGCCTTTTCTTGCCAATAGCTTTGCTTTGCAGATCTAGAATTTAGCAAATTTTTCAGCCTTGGGAATGTTGGACAAAATGGTAAAAGTTCATTGGAAAGTACAGCCTCTTCAATGAGCCTCAGATATTCTGTGAGAGTGCTATTAATCTTATTGTACAAGTTCAACTATGCTTTCTTTTCTTCCTCTTCTTCCCTGCTCTTCCAGAATGAAATATTAATTTACTCTTTTTCTTTTTGTTTTAATTTCCATAGGGGGCCATTTATAGATTTTCCCATTAGATTTCTACCATTCATCTAATTGTTTTCTTTGATCTTCTGCTGTTGTATTTTTTTTAACATTGGGATTAGTTTGGGTACCATTAGGGACTCCTCTCCCATTTCTGATTGTAATATGAGCTTTGAGAGTTGTCTTCCTCAGGAAATGCTTTAAGGGAAAAGTCTTTTTCAATGTGGGTTCCACAGTCTGTGTTCCTCATTGAAAGCTGTTTTTTCTATGTGCCCTTATGCCAGGAGTGGTTGGAATGACTGAGTTAAAGTTGCCAGTGTTCAAATTAAGCCTCTGGCTTATGGATTTTGATCTTTGTAGTACATTTGTCTGGGAACTAAAAAAAGGTTGTGTGGTCTTCTGGTCTTGCTCGATGTTTGGATGTCGGTTGATAGGTCCTTCTTGCAGCAAACTGAGGCGTGGCCTGGGGTTGGCATATTTTACTTTCTCTTCAGTATCACTGTATGACTGCACCTTAGTTACTTTTGATTGTTCATATTTACCCCTGTCAACCTTTATATCCTCTATGCAATAGAGTCTTTATCTCAATCTGATAAAAATCCATCTATGACAAACCAACAATTACCATTACACTTAATGATAAAACACTGAAATCATTCATTCTAAAATAAAGACCAAGATATCCATTATCTCTTTTCCTAGTCAACAGTTCTGAAAAGATTATCCAGAGCAATTAGACAGGAGAAAGAAAGAAAAAAATGATATAGGAAAGGAAGAAACTGAATTGTAGTTATTTATAGATGACATTGTATTCTAGATAGAATTCCTCAAAAGTTTCAACAAATGACTTATAGCTTTATTTTATTTTTATTTTTTTCTCATAGCTTTAATGAACAGATGCAGTAGTGTAGTTGGATGCAAAGTGAAGATAGAAAAATCAATGACATTCCTGTACATAAGAACTGAACTTACAGAGAGCAAGAGTGAGAGCCAAAGAGAGCAAGGGAGAGGGGGTGAAAGAGTGAGAGAGCAAGAGAGTGAGAGAGCAAGAGAGAGAGGAAACATCATCCTTTATAATAACGTCTAAAAACTTGAAATTCTTAGGAATCAATCTAACAAAAGAAATAAAAATCTGTGCATTGCAAATTAAGTACTCTGAGAAAGAAGATTAAAATGGAAGTCATAAAATGGAAAGATATCTCTTGATTTTGATAGGCAGAACCACTGCCCAAACTATTATACAGATTTAATGCAAGCTCAATCAAATTATCATTGGCATACATCAAGTAATGAGCAAAAATTTTTTTAAAAAAATTCATTTAGCAGAAGAAGAGACCTAGAATAGCAAAAGTAGTTCTGGGCAACAAATGAAGTTAAGAGAAAAGCTACTGTGACAACGTCAGCACAGTATTAATAAAAATAAATAAACAAATTAACCTGAGGAACAATTGAACAGAATGGGTGATACAGATGCAATTACACACTAAATCCTCTTATCTTCATGAAAAGAAGTGAAATATATATTGAACTGGAGGAAAGATAGTCTCTTTAATAAGAGGTGCTGGAAAAATTGGCTTTGCACATGCTGAAGACTATAATTAGATCCTTGTGTACCACCATGCAATAATATAAGTCAAAATAGATAAAAGATCTAAATATCAAAACAGAAACACAAAATAAACTGGAATAGAAAATTGGTAGAAATCTTGAAGACATAGTTGTAGACAGACAAAACCCAGACCTGATGGGAAACGTAATAAAGAATCAACAAATAGGATCTCAGTTTATTAGAAACTCATGGGCAACAACAACAAAAAAAAGCACCAACAAAGTGACAGACAACCCCACAGAGTGGAAAAGATATTATAACCAGTTGTCCATCAGACAAAGGACTTTGATGTAGAACATACGAAGAAAAGGAAAAGTATTAGGCTCCCCCATAATTAAAAGACTCAATCCAAAAATGGGCATCTGAGATGAATACACATTTCTCAGATGAAGAAATACAAACAGCAACAAATATATGAAACACTTTTCATCGTCATTGATCATCTGAGAGATACAACTTAAAACAACTCAGAGATTTCATCTCATACCAGACAGAATATTCATCATCAAGAAAACATGAATAATAAATGCTGGAGTGGCTGTGGAGCAAAAGGAATATCTCTCTACCATTTTTTTTTCTTCTTCTTCCCTACTGTTGATAGGAATACAAACAGTTACTGTTACTGTGGAGATTTCTTTAAAATTTAGGATTAAAAGTCTCATTTGACCCAGGTATCTTCTTTCTGGTTATATTCCCAGAAGAATTCAAAAAATACCATAGTGATATACTATATTCATAATGTTTATAGCAGCACAATTTGTTTGTGTTGTTATATAATGGAATACTACTCAACTGTAAAGATAAACTTGAGAATTTTATGGGTAAATTGATGTAACTCAAGACCATGCTTATAAGTGAAATAAACCAGACCCACACGTGTAAACATTGTTCTGTGTCACTAGTGTGAGAATGTGAAAGAGTGAACAAGAAACCAAAATATACAATAGATATTGTGAATAAGGATTGAAATCCAAAGAAAAACTGTGATTGGGGAAAGGGGAAAGGAAGAATGATATATATGATATATTTTATATAAGATATATATGATATATATGATATATTTTATATAAGATAAGTATAAGATATAAATATATAATATATATTTATATAAGATATATATTATTGTCATACAGCTGGCCTCTTTTGGTTCATTGAAGGGAAAGTTTTGTGCTAATAATTTTCTGTACAGTGTTTCATGCCTGTATTTGTACTCCGAACAACTACTGTGAATATAACAATATGCGATATGCTGATTATTGATACTCTCCTACTAGCCTGTTTTGAAACTGTATTTTATTGTTATTTCTCACCTTTTTATATTTAATATTTATAAAGAATAAAAAAATATTTGCTGAGGGACAGATAGCTTCTGTGGAAGATGGACATCAGGTCCCTAAAATGTGGGCCCCTGAGGACCCCCATTTCAGTGAAAGCTTTATAGAGCACAACCACGAGCATACTATGTGTATTATAGCAACCAGGAAGCTTATCAGAATAACCGCTTAGGCAATACTGAGCCAAAGGGGAAGCAGGTCACATAGCAAGTGCATATGCAAAGAACAAAGAACTTTAAGGGAAGGGATAAGTCTAAAGGTCTTGGACACCCACTGAGGAAACTGATGTCTGTCTAGACTTTATTAGCCTAGGTATTACCGCTTATTTTAGGCCTGGTCAATCTGTCTTTATCTTGGGGCCTGGCCTCAAACAAATGCAGCTCTGGCCACAGTTGTAATGAATTTTCATTACCTCCACTGATTTTCTCAATGGTCCAGCCCTATCAGACCGCCTATCATATTTCTACCTACATTAGTTAGCTATAAGCTTGGGAGAATAAATTTACTTGCTTGTTGTTTGATAGAAAACTTGAATGCCATTTTGCTGTTATATCTAGAAAACATTGTTAGGTCCAAAGGAGCAACCAATACCAGATCATTAATTCAATATGTAGAAATGTTCGCTTCAACTGAGGCTTAATGGAAAATAATATGAAAAAGTTAAAGCCTCTTAAGACATGTTCTGTTGGGTAAAGGAAATTTAAAAGAGAGAAAAGCTATAAATGTAAACGAAGTGAACATGCACACATTTTATTCTTATAAAGTTACTTTGTCAATTGCAGAAATTAATAGGTTTCACTGTGACAGCCCCATACATGTATATATTATGCTCTGTTTCTATTCTCCATACCTTTTCTTGTCCTCTGCCTGTGTCCCACTTCCCTTGTCCCCTTTCATTTTTCTTAGACTCCTTCTACTTTAGTTTTTTAGTTTCCGTGCCTGATATAAAGCATATGTCTTCCTGTGCTTTCATTTTTTACACATCGTGAGTCCCAGTTCCACTTTCCTGATCATCTTTGACTTGTGGAGCCAAAGGAGTTGGGCAAACACAACCATCTTTTTGTGGTGTGGTGGGCAAGTTCTGCCACATGAAATGGGACATAGTAAGACTCAGATAGAGAAAACATATCGACCAAATGTGATACCAGAATGAGTCGGTGGAAAGGGTTGATAATGTATCAGTCGGAAGAGCAGTGCAGCTGGCGGCCCAGCAGTCGCGGAATTCCAAGAGAAAGCATTTTCATTTTGTCTGGTTCACCCAGGAGCAATTGCAGGCTTCTGCTTTTACCAGGAAAGTGAACAACTGTATTCTCAAGATAAAGATTTCTCTGTGAAGATTGAATGTTGATTCCATATTAACCTTTAAGATCTGAGGTGAAGCTGAGAAAAATCTGACTGAGAAAAATAAAGGGATGACATCACCAGAATCTTTTAAAAACATCTATGACTGCTGCGTGAAAAAAGTCGTGGGGGGCCTCTTCTCCAGCAGGATGAGATGAAGAAACAAACAGGAATATAAACTCTACATTTGGTTTGTGCCTTGAAGCCATTGGCATTAATTAAGATTCTATGGCTTCCAAACAATTATGACATAATTAAAGTAAGATTCTTTCTACAGTATAACGATAAGAAATGACTTTTAGAAACCATGGGAACCATTAAAATGGCACATCAGTATCAAAACGAGCAATATTTACTAGTATTAGCACTATTAAAATGCCTTTTGAAGACAAACTTGGGCAATTATTACTCAGAAAAACTCACATTTGGAGATATAGAGCAGTGATAATTAAATCCAACACTCTATATATCTCTCTTTTTTGTGTTTGACAGAACAGTCTTTAAGAGAATCTATTTTAATGGCATTGAATTAGCAAGAAATTCAAACAGAGAAAGGGTACTTAGCAGGAGGTCGGTATTCAAGGAGAGCCAGTTCTCATTATTATTGTTGTTATTTTTATTATTATTCTATCTCTTTTGGAGGTGCTAAAGCTCCATTTGTGGGACCAGTCCATGCACACATAAGTTCAGTCTCTGGTTCATAAACTTTCTTTAATGAGTGTAGCGCACCCTTAATTAAAATGGACAATGCAGAGCTAAGCGGGATGATTATGCAGGTCTAATAGATGGAGCACTTGAAACTTGGGTCATTGGTTTGTATCAAATGGTGGAGCTGTGTCCAGCTGATCAAAACCATCTTGCAAAATAGGCTTTGGAGTGAGTTTTGAGTCCTCTAGCAATGGATGGAAAAAAGCATAACTTCAATTAAAGATGGTCTTAACAGTAACGGCAAAGGAAGGCTTATCTTCCTTCGAGTTATGTGTGTGTAAACGCAGGCATGGGGGAATGTAAGCTGGAGTGGTGAGTAGGAAAACTGAAAAATAAAGAAGAGAAAGTAGGAGCCAATAGTGTCCACTCATTTGGATGGCAGGATTAAATCACAGTGGCTATTAAAAGGGTTTACAGATTAAAAATGGCAACATATATGCCACTCATGGCCCCTAGACAAATTTTCAGTAATTTTAAAATTTATTTATTTATTTATTTGGTTCAAGGTCTTGCTATGCACCTTGGACTTGCAGTGATCCTCCTGTCTCAGCCTACTCAGTGCTGGAATTAAGGTGTGAGTCACCATACCCAGTTTTGGTGGCTGCAATGACATGCAGTACCAATGATAGAACTTGGGTCCTTGCACTGGTCAGGCAGGTAGGTACTTAGACTATTAATCTATCTCCCTGCCACCTCAGTATTCATTTTGAAGATTATAATGAGATTTTTTGGAAAGATAAAGTGAATTTCCTCTCAAAATATTTATGTAATGATATAGATATGAAACCTATTAGCTAGGAAATGAACAGGAAAAAAGAGAGTGGAGGCTAAACTTTGTATATCCTAAATGGAAACTGGCTAACATTCTTAAAAATTTAGGTAGACATGATGTGATGGAGGAATATCTACTACCTTCACTGTCCAGCTGACAAGTGCTGTGTCTAAAGTCTGCTTAGTTGTCAAGGAAATTATGAAATTGTCAAAGTCATCTATAACTGCCAAAGTGATAAGAATATTATATTTTAGGTAATTTTACTTTAAGTCAAGTGCTGATAACTATCATTGAAAAGGTAGTAGAGATTTTTTTCTCTGCACAATATACTTAGGTTTATAAGAATGAATCTAAGGAAGGGAGGCATTGGGTCTGATTCTCAGCTCTCAAGAAGCTGAAAATCTCACAGAATACTGAGGGCCAGGGTATGTCATTAATAATTTAAACATTGAAAAATAAAACTTAACACATTCATATGCTTAACATTCCATCTGCCTTCACATTTTTAAACTTCAAGTTCCTAGGACCAGATGTGTTTACATAGAACATTGGCCATTTATTTAGTACACATTATGTATCTTACATCTAAATTAATTAAAATAAGAACTGTGTTCAGATTTGGGATTTTAAAATATTTGTATGAAGCATTATAAGAAATCTTGAATATGGGACCCAAGTCTAAACACAAAATTAATTTAGACTTCATGAATATCTTATACATATATTTTGGAATTAATTTTATACAAGCATTTAAAATACCTGTGTATTTAGACTGTAAATAACCCATCATATTTAGGTAAGGCATTGTATTCTCCATTTTGTATATCATCAAGTCAGCCATAAAAATATTTTGAGCTTTGAGGGGCTATCCCAGCACAGCATCTACCTAGTAAGTGTGATTGATAGATACACTGAGTATGTATGACCAGGTTTTCTGGTTAGAAATATTGTGCTTGAATTTGCAGGAATTGCGGCTTTCTGAGGTCAGATTATAATCAGGCTGCACACAGAGACCCACTGTTAACACAGAGGTATAACCATGGTTTGTGATGAAGACAAGTTATTTTTTTAATATATATATAGTACAAGATCTACAGGGTCTCCCTACATAGATAGGACTCGTAGTGATTCTCCTGTTTTCAGCCTCCCAAGCGATGGGATCAAACACCTACTGAGTCTCAGTAGGCATCTCAGTGCACCCCGGGGGCAGGGCTGGCACAGCACGGTGAAGGCTGAACTCTGGCTCCTGCAGTCTACCTAAGAAGGAGCTTTATGTTGCTGAGCTATCTGGCCAGCCCAAAGAAAACTTATTGTTGATCTGTAATTAACTACAGCTTATTGAAGAGAAAGAGATCTACATAAATATATGAATGTAGCGGAGAACAACAAAAGCCAGGTCTAAGAATTTGTCTGTTTCCTGGATCCTCTCCTCACCAGGCCTCATGGATCAGTTTTCTCCCTCACAATGTATCTCATGTTAGCTTATTTGTTGTTAGTGTTGCTTGTCCATTTCTTTTTTCTTTTTCTTTTCCAGAACAGGGAATTGAACTCAGGCCCTTGAGCTTGGCAGGGAAGCACTTATTCTACTGAGCCATCTCCCTCGCCCCTGATTTTCCATTTCTTGGAAAATCTTCTTTCCTATTCTTTTCTGACTCATTTCACCTCACTTAAAATTATGGTATTTTTCCATGTTGCTCTAATACTTAAAAGTCATATGCTACAATTAGCTGTTAGTTACAGACTCTTTTGGCTTCCTTTCTCATTCCATTGTGTCCACCATCCTGTTCCCTTAGCTAGCTTTAGACCTCACTTATGGTACAGATGTTTTTCTATTCTTCCTTGGTGTTATTATAAAATATGAACACATAACATTAACATTTACAACCTAGAGTATTACTGAATAGTTTTGCAGAATGATTACAAATATAGAGTATTAACTGGTTTATGCTAAGCTGTGCTGACATAAGAAACAACCTCCCACATTTCAATAGCCTAGGTCTCAAAATATTATTTTTCATCTCAAGGTTTCCTGCATGTTCCACTGTTTTGAGGACAGTAATCCTGAACATAATGGCTCACTTTTGTACCACATCCACGGTCATGCAGGCAAGAAAAATAATTATACAGAAAAGTATAATGCAAGAAGGTAAACCTTTGCACCATCTTTCCTTATATTTTACTGCTCTAAGTGAATAAGAGAATGCTGCCCACCCTAAAGATTTAGGAAGGAACAGATACAAGATGGCTCAGAAAAAGGAGCACCATAAATATTAAAAAATTATTTTTAATATTTATACTTGGACTATTATCAAACTCCTAACTGTGAAAATAAAAGCAAAAGAGTCTATAAAGAGCAGGAAAATTCATAGAAGCAGATGAAAATATGCCAGAAAAAGAATTCAGAGGCAAAAATCTCTAACATATAAGCATAAGTGAAGAAGAATGTTTTTAGGGCCAAATTTTGCTGTCTATGTAAAAAAGCAAAAGCAAACTGATAATTACATTGAGGGAAAATCAGAAATAGGGGGAGGATATATGAAGGATATGAATAAACTAATAAACATGTTAACAAATCAAGTAACTGTGACATTTTATAAAAGCAAGGCTGCTTGCAAATTAAATTCATGAAACAAAAAGAAAGCCTCATGTGAAAGGCAAGGAAAAAAATGTCTAATTAGATGGTAACACAGACTTGGGATGAGCAGCATCTGACAAGGAAAGATAAGCAAACACCTTGAATTATTGAGTGTATACAAATCAGCATGTCTCCACTCATTCCTGTCAAGGTTACCAGGAGCCAGACAAAGAGATGAATGACACACACCTTCATTATTTAGGCCAATTCTCCACTCTGGCTGGAGGTGATTGGGTTGCCCAGATAAACCATTTAATGTTTATCCCCAAGCAATGGGTCAGATAGCAATTTATCTCATTTGGTCTCTAAAGGAAGTTAAAAGAAAGAGAGAAAGACCATGAAATTGCCTGCTTTGTTATCCAAACGTCTGCACCCTGGGTCTGATTGATCTCCCACCATTTTCTTGAATGAACAGTTGCTCACTCTTAACATATTTTAAATGTTAAGGACATTTTATACATGTAGATTTAGTCAGAAAGAATAACAAAACTGAAGGGGAGTGTGTCCTGGGGGGCCATGCATTTGCTTGTTAGGACACATTACAGATCCCTGAGATAACTTAGACATAGACTATGAAAAACTGAAGTTTGTGTCCCCAGGACGCATACCTAACAAATCAATTAATCTCAACACACCAAGTATTTCTCTAGCCAAGTCAATCATTAATGGTGTTGCTTATGTCACTAGACAGAGAAGTAAAACAATAACTTTTTAGAATATTCTAAGACTTACTGATTTCTGGCACCACTTTGGATAATTTTTCCAACTGCTGCTTGCCTTTCCTCTTCCTCTTTTTCTTTATACATATAGGCTTCGCTTCTGCACAAGTGATGTGCTTAATATTCTGTCTTCCTAAAATTATTTGGAACTTTTCACCTGTTTCTGCCTCTGCTCCTGCCCTGCTATGGCTTTGGTTTCTACTCATTATTCTCTTGCATTTGGAAGTGTTTTATGATAGCTTAGTTGTTTTACTGTCCACTTTTGTCTTCACTTAGTGAAACAACTTTCTAAGAGCAATGTTGTCTTCCTGCTTGTTCTCTGCTCTAGCATAGAATTTAGTTCAGTGTCTTCTACTTCATAGGCTCTTCATACATGCTTGTTGGAAGACAGTGATTTTGCTCTCGTTTAATATGAGAGCACATGCTGATATTTTTGTCATCTACAGACCATCTTTAAACTACTTGTGCCCCACGAGACTGAGTATTCTTCCTTCTAATGACATTTCTAGCACCTGTTAAGGGCTCATTCCCAGAAGGAAACTCACGGTGATATCAATAAAGAAATCACAGCCTCTGTTTTGCAGTTTAATCATCTAAGGTTTCCATTTAAAATGTTTCTGTGCAACAATAAGCAAAATTTAAAAAGCAGCATAGGTGGCTCATATTATATCATAGCAAGATGACTGTTAAAATTTAAGTAAAGAAGACTTCCTTATAAATTGACCAAGAGCTAGAATTTTTGCCAGAGAAAAGTCAAGGAACTTTGATCTTAAAATACTATTCAGTCAAATGATGTTGTGTATGTCCCTGAAATACAGGGAAGATCATACTGGAAAACTCCTCAACTATGACAGAAGAGCAGATCTAGAATTTTTAAGGTTTTATTATTAGCAGTCCCACTGAGAGAAGAAAATAGAGAAAGTTTCCTTCACTCATTCATGTGCTATTTTTCATCAACTGTGTAACTATACTCATATTTATGTCTTACCAGTAACATGAATAACATGCTAATAAACACATGTGGGATTAAGTAATTTCTCTATGGCTGAGCAGCCTAATTAAGGGAAACTCTGAGAAACAACTTTTTCACTGTAAATCCCAAATCCTGCATCCATTATATCTTCTTCTTCAGTAATCTGATCTAGTGAGTGGGTAATGCTTTCAGGTCCAGCCAGGTATGATCTATTGCCTTAAATGTTTGCAAATGAACACTTTATACATCTTCATGATACCTTTTATAACACTAGCTTGTGAAGAAACAATGACCATAATTCACAGGATGAATCTTAGGCTCATCGCACTAATTGCACTAATAAACGTTTTACTTCATTTCCAAATACAATGAGCAAAACTTGATGAAGTCACAATTTTTCTTCAGAATTAGAGAAAATGTCTGTGTTTTACTCTGTTATGGCTTGTGTCCAGCTGTCCCCCCAACTCCTCCAAGTCACTGGGGCAGCTTCTACAGTGTGTGCTTAATTCATGATCCAATGCTGGAATTATGGGGGTGAGTGCTACACCCTCCCTCGGGCAGGTACAGTTTGAATCCAATATGGGGAAGGGAGAGAGGCTTCCTAGCTGCCTCAGCTGCTGCTCCTCCTTTGCTCTTTGCTCTTTGCTCTTTTCCACAGCCATGAACTGCTGCCATCTTCCATGTGCCTGTCTGCTTTGGAGCCAGCCTACTATGGACTAAAGTCTCCACTGTGAGCTAAATAAGCCTTTCTTTCCTTAATTGTTTGGTGTTGGGTATTTTGTCTGAGCAATGAGAGAAAAAGAACTAAGACACACTCTGAACTTATAGTTATGTCTGCACCCAAACAGAATACAGTAAAACAGTGTTTTAAGTAAAATCACCTATCTGTCCCTCTTAGAAATTCTTTTTACCTTTCATAGGCCTCCCCTTCCCTCCCTGCCTATAGAGCACTGTGAATTCTCCCTTGCATTTCTGCAACACCATTTCTTCTTCAGCACTAGGTAAATCCCTTCTAAATGAATTCATTCAAGGTGGTCTGTGGCCTTGGCTGATGAAATTCCTCAATCTAATTGGGTTTCCCTTCAAACACAAGCAGAATGAAAGAAGCTGAGAGCATTGCTTTGAGTTGAAGAATGCCTACGGCAGGGAAGACAAATTAAAAAATGAAATTATCAACACCCCTCCAGCTGTTTCTTCCTCACTTATTATGAGACTTGGTGTAGAGAAAAAAAAGTTAAATGAAATTTTATAGACTTTAAAAGGGCTCAAACATACTGTTTTCTCTTAAAAACTATATTCTCAAGTAGGACCATAAACTACTTTCTCAATGAATTGTACAGTGGCCTTATGTTTTTATCCATATAAGTTTATTCATGTGATTCATGGTGACTCTTACAATAAACTCTGAGACTGTGGCATTTGGTCTTCATGCCACTAGACTACTGCAGTCCATTTACTGCATGGTCTTTCCTACAGGAGGACAAGCGGCCATTGGCCTTCTTGGTGGGATGGTTGCTCTTTATAAGATTCAAGAAGTCCAGTGGAGGAGCTCGCAGTGGGTGTGTAATGGAAGGTGAAAGTGCTTCTGCATCGCAGTGACCTACCCTGTGTGTAGCAGGTGAAGAGTGTCAGTCACCGAGTGCCCTCACTCTTTCAGCTAAGATCCAAAGCTTCAGGCATGAAGGCAATGAAAGGCCACTCTGGCTGCAGGGGAGTGCAGGGCCCTCCCTTTTCAATTTTGATGGCTCCTTTGCCTTACTGTCTTGTGTTTTTCTAAAGTTGCAAGCGTCTCTGTAGCCCAGGTAAGAAATGCTAAGCCTCCAGCTGGCTCACATCACTTCTCATCCTTCATCTGCTCCTTAGGTGGTTTTATTTTTCTTAACTTGGAAACCCCAAAATGAAGCTCACTGTATTTCCTTTAAATTATTTTATGACTTTTTAATGACTCACACTTACATGATAAAATGCAAAATAGTAGAAGGTAAAATAAATGAACAAAGATTTACTTTTATTTTTTTCCAGTTGGAGCCAAGAGCTTACCAGTGTTGGAGCACATTTCTGGCACTGGCCAGCCTGTGTTTGTTTTTAATACCACTGTGCCTTGTCATATAATATAACAGCTTTTTATTTTCAATGATATTAACTGTCTGCAGGGAGAAAGAGGCAGAAGACCTCTCCAGGACCTGAGAGCTTTATAAATAAATGAGTTTTTTAACCTCTGCTATAATACAGATATCTTTTCAATATAATATTAAGACCCTTTGTGACAGGATCTGTCATTTTAAATACAAAAACCACTATGCTCACAGAATAAAAATACTTCCTTGGCAGATGAAAAGTATTTATGCTCCATTTTTACTTCCTGTGGCTCACAGTACACAATTCTTCACTGTGCTCTCCTGGCATCATCGCAGGGGATAAACGAGAAGGTAAGACACGTTCAAACCAGAATTCGGTAGATGCCAACTGACTGACGGTAAATCTCAGTGCCAGAAACTTTGGTTCATTTTACCTTCTCAGAACTCCATCATTTCCATCAAAAAGCATACATTAAGTGTGTATCTCTGATAGTACAAGGAAGTCTAGAAAGTTCTATAGCAATGATAAAGAAGTATATTGAATATCAGTAGAATTATGATTTGGTGGTCTCAGTATATCTTCCTTTTTTCCAAAAATGTGCATGACCTCTAATAGTGTTTGTGAGCAGAGTGCATCATAACTGATACAGTAAGAGAACGGTGAGGAGTGCTAGGAAAGGGGTGTGGCAGCGGAGGAAGCAGAGGAGGAGCAGGAAGTGCTGCTACTTTTTTGCAGACTGAACAGCATCAAAAGTCAGTTGACATTGTAAAAGAGAGTATGAAGAGAGGTACTGCAAGTAGAACACATGTGCTTATAACTTTTTGCTTTTAGGTTGATTCTTTCTTGTTTTGAAGAGTTGTGCTGCTGGCATTAGCTCTTTTGACTAGACATGATATGAACCTGTCTTGTTTCCATTTTCTTTCATTTCTTTGGCAGGAAACAAAGGGTTCACAGTTGCTGCAGCCACACCTGTAACAGGACAGGTGCTAATTCAGCAGTTTCTGGAAAAACTTCTAATGAAAGGCAGGTAAGTCAGCTGATAATACACCTTTTGTTAGTTTATGATACTAAAAAGATACCAAAAACACTCAGCTTATGAAGTTTTTATCTTTGCTTAATTTTAAAGGTTTTAGCCCAGGAGCAGTTTGATGATCCTGTTGCTTCAATCCAGTGGGAGAATAGCATGGGGGAGTGTGTACAGAGAGGCTCATCACTGTGCAGTAGAACAGCGAACGAAATGAATAGGGAGCTCTGAATCCTGTCCACAGGAACACCACTCATGACCTGAAAATTTCCACCAAACCCCACACCTAAGGGGTCCAGCTCCTCACAATAGCATGATAGTTTTGAAACCAATGCAACTCCTCTCTAGTTATCAATGACTCTTCAAGAGTTTGCCACAAAACATAAAGGGACTAATAACTAAAAACAGAGCCAGCAAAATATTTCTGACCTGGCTGTAATGACTTGGGACTCCTGTCTCCACTGATATGTGAATTAAATCTCTCCTTTCAATTGTTCAGGGTATCTATTTGGATCAGCAATCTATCACTTATATAAACCTAGCACCACTAAGAAACATCCTTCTTCACCTTCTCCTGGTTGCAAACATTTTATTAAGCATATCATATGGGAAATTTTCACATGGGAATAAGCTCTTTTATGAAAGGTGATATTTTGTACTTTATGCATATGCGTATGCCTAAATGATTCTTTTGCTAAGGTAATTTTTCTAAAGTAACAAGTTAATTGTTATGCTAGCCCTTTCCCTGGGGTATGCTGAGACAGTGATTGAGACTGGGCATGGTGGTGCACTCCTGTAATCCCAGCTCTTTGGGAGGCTGAACACAGGTGGATCTCTATGAATCCATCCATGTAGTGAAACCATGTAGACCCTTACTAAAAAGAACAAAAGAAGGGGCCTGCCCCTTACCTCAGTTCTTTAAGTGGCTGCTTCAACAAAGCAGTCAGGCTCAGGTTGCTGTTTTTCCATCCCCACAACTCAAGCCAGCCTAACCTGCCCTGAAGGCATTCGGAGCAAAATAAATAAATAAATAAATAAATAAATAAATAAATAAATAAATAGAAAGAAAGTTTTGTTATTAAAAGAAATTTAAATTATTACCGTGAGGTGATATAAGACCAAGATTATTTTATGCAAGTAAAACCAGAGGTGTTTTGAACATTGAATTTGGCCTTTAAAAATTTAAAAAGAAATACAAAACAATTGGCCAACTTCAAACAATTCTTAGCTTTTAAATGAATTGGAAATTAAATCACATTTCTGAAAATGTGATCCTGCAGAGATACTAGGATATTTAGTTTTCTAACATCTTGGTTGTCTCTTCTTTCTTCTGTGTAGGAAGAAAAGGAGAATTTTTGAGATGAGTAATCTATTTAAATTGAGCAGATCTGTGTCCATCTATTACACAAATGTGGCAAGAGGAAGTTTCATGAGTCTCCATGTAATCTATATTCACTCTCTACCTGCTTGATTTGATTGGATTCTCTGCTTGAGGGAAATATATTTTTTCTATTTATACAAAAAAAACCAAAACAAAATGTTTTGTTTTTGCCATTTTTGTTCAACGGATACCTAATGTCCTAAATTTTTGGAGTCAAACAATGTTGAGTGTTTAAAATCTTTCCATCTTATTGGATCAAATTTTCCTCGATAAACTGAGGTCACTCCATGACACCCCAGTACAGGAACACCACATGCAGTGTCACTTGTTTTACAGACATTGTTCAATTGACTGGCAGCCAGTTTCCCTCATTCCACTTTCTCATCCACCAGAACAAAGTGTGCACATGATACACCTCAGTATTTGCAAATTCCTTCCAGAGTTTCTATAGCATAAGCCTCTATTTTCATTTCCAGTAATGAGAAGAGCTCCCAACAACAGTTCTTGCCACTGCCCTGCTTATTGTTCTTGTTTGGAAATGGGCTATAAAACTTTACCACCTCATCATTATGGATCACTTTTAAAAATAAAATAAAATAAAATCTAATTTACATTTTGTTCTGACTGGTTTTCTTGACTGACAGTTGTCCACAGCTCAGTAGCTGCTCTGTTCAGTATACTTTAATTTTGAGCTTTCAAGTATTTCGGAAGCCCATTCAGAAGTAAATTCTCAGAGAAAATTGAGCTCTGTCATGGATGGATTAGTACTATAATAGTTGGTCACATATCTTGCATGAAACCTTTCAGAAGCAAGGCAAATGAGAAGGAAATGAAATTCATTTCATACTTCTTCAAGCACGCTAAGAGACTTTCTCTCCAAGTAATCTGTGAAGTAGCACTGGTTTATTGGAGGTTCGCATAACTACCATTACATTATACCTTGTCACAATCTTATGTATTGGGTGACTGATTTTTCTGAACGGATGGTACCTGCAAAGTGCTCTCTGAAGGCACTGAACAGGGAGTGTAGTTTCTTTGATCAGAATGTATAGGTGTAGAGAATAGCATAAATAAAAGCACTTGAGCTAAATTGGGCCATTATAGGTCAGAGGTGAATTTGAAATGTGGAAAGTTGCTATATGGGGGAATCATCATGTTTGATTTTTGATATATCGATAAACCAAAAATCAAAATGAAAGAGTCACTGAAGGAGAGAGAGAGAGAGAGAGAGAGAGAGAGAGAGAGAGAGAGAGAGAGAGAGAAACATAGATAGAAAAACAGAGACACATTGACACAAAAAAACTGTTAAATATACCTCATGGAATAATAGAATGCTTTATTGCTTTCAACCATATTATACTATAGTACTCTGTTACTGTGTCAACTATACTAATGCCAGGATTTCATTGGAATGTGCATGTATGTATGTGTTTTGTATATAATTTTATAACATGTAAAGCAATTTATCTTATCTAGAAATAGTTTTATTTTACAATGATCAATCCATGTTTTATCCCTATAATATTTGGTTAACTTGAAATTGAAAATGCTTCAACAGATAATAGAAGCAGGCAACCTCTTAGATTGTTCTCACTGGCCTCTCCCTTACAATAGACTCTCCAGGATATTCTTTACTTTATAAGTAACTTTCTGTTTCTTTTAGATGCAGAACTCTTTCTGGAAGATACTGCTTTTGTAGCTGCCAACTAGTGTGTCTTCCATGAAGATTAGGTTATGCTTCCTTAAAAACTGTTCCAGGCTAAAAGAATATGTAGGACTCTATCAGGTAGTGTAAGTCCAGTTAATCAATCAATCAATTAATCAATTCATTAATGAATCAGTCAACTTATTTATGTAAGAAGTTTTTAGAAGCAAACATTTATAGATGCTCATTAAATTATAATATTATTCTGCCTTGATCCTATGTATTCATATCCTGTATCATCTTTTGGGATAGAGATTTACACTGCATTTAAAACAAGCTGAGGGTATCTGTAATCCTAATTACATATACACTTTCTTTGAATGACAGTTAATTATGATTAATACTTGTACCTTAGGCAAAAATATATAATTCTAATTCAGCAGCATTATATCCTTTTTTAAAATTTAATACAGTGTATACAGGGTCTCACTACACAGATCAAACTCATAGTTATCCTCCTGTTTTCAGCTGGGATTACAGGCACACACCACGCCCAGTCTCAGTTGCCTCTCAGTGTGTGGCCAGCACAGCACTCCTTCTCTGTATTCAGAGAAAACAAATGGTATAAACTATCTCAACCAGTTGCTTGATTATGGATAACTAAGTAAGACATACAAAAGATACGCAGGCCTTCAAGGGGGTCAGTGTGGAATAGGAGAAACTTTTATGTGGACCCTCAACTTACAAATTCAATTTGTTTGGGAGTGCTGCTTGTAACTCAAGTGGGTTGTGAGTGAAGGCTATTTTTTGCATAACAAATAGTGGCAGTACCTGTAAGGCACTACAGGTCACCAAATCCTCAGTGCACCCCTTAACTAATGTATCCACAATAAAAAAGTTTACATAATATGTGCAACTTACTAGAAACACGAATACTTTTCCTAGTGTATTCACCAAAGTTATAAAATGTGCCTAGTCTACCCAAAATAACAACTTCATTTTTTATCTACTATTCAAGTTGACATCTTTGGCTTACAGGCAGAGAGAATGAAATACAAGATGGTTCCTGAATGGGAGGAGAGTCCTCTTCCGTAAGAACATCATTTTCTGTCTCTGTAGTGTTCTTTCTTTTCTGTAGAGAGTCTGTAGCCCACTAGGACCTGCTTATGACTCACTAGGTCTCAACTTTTTCAGGTCTAAAAATTCATTTTAGATTTTCTGTTTCTGTCTTTTTCTAACATTGTTCTTTCTGATTGTGCTTGCTTTATTTACCTTCTCTTCCTTCCTTAGATTCTTTTCTAGGTTTTTTGATTCCACTTTGGTAGTAGTAATCATAGTGAGTATACAAAGCTCTGACTGTAATCTCATCCATCAGCACACTCATCAGGGCTCAGACTGAAGCTTGCATATGTTCACATATACTTTCCTGTCATTGTGAGTCTTTGTTCAGAACTGCACAAGAACCTGACATTTGGTCCATATCAAAAAGTTGGTCATAACTGAAATCTTAACATAAATCTAAAATTCTAATCATAACCCAGGTTGTTCATGTGTCCAGTGTGTAAATGTGGTTGAAGAAGCATCTCTTTATTCCAGGTCTGAAGACAAAAAGTTGGACCAGGACCACAAATCTCCCTAAAGAATAAGCAATAAATTGAAAATTATACTAACCTGGTCTAGTAAAGTCCAGATAGATATCAGTCACCTCAGTGGATGTTCAGGAGCTTCCTAATCCATCCCTTCCTAAAGAAGGTCTTTGTTCTTTCCAGTGTATACATGTTATGTTACCTGCTTCATTGACCCAATATTACCTAAGAAGTTATATTTGTAGTCTTATAAATGATCATATTTCTGAGCCATGTTCTACCAACCTCATGATATTGCTCTATAAAACTTGCTTTGAGAAGTGGGCTTGTTGAAAATCCACTTTTTTTGTTCTCTCCTATCCTTCAGGAGCTATGTCTCTCAGAAAAGTTTTCTTATTCTTAACCTTTGTTGTTCTTTAGAATTCACTCTTTGAACTTGGAGAACAAAAACTCAGCATATCTGACACCTACGAGGTTGGGAGTTACATATATTTTCCCTGTAGCAATTGGAGATTCAGTGAAATAATTGAAAAGAGATAAGAGTTTTCTTTGTTTCAAAGATTTTGTATTGTGTTTAGTTGAGGTAATAAGAAATTTTCATCATTGTTTGTCAATTGCTTATGCCTTGAATATTTATACCTTGTGTTATCTACACTTTTTTTGTTGTTAAAATGATGATAATTTTAAGTTGAGAACTTGTGAAAATTGTATTTCTTTCACGGGGCACTTTACTTCTGCAGGCAAGATATTTTGTTCTTCTTGTATAGGTACCTTATGGGATGTAGTAGTTGCTGAATTTATTGGTGTTCCTTGCTTGAGCTATTTGACTTGTTTTGACTATTTTGATTCATTATCATATGTTACACCAAAGCACTAGGGAAACACAATGTTAGAGCATCCTCTAGTGGACTTTGGTACTCACCAAAATGTCAATTTACAAAATGTTATAAAATGTTTTTTTTTTTTTTTAAATGAAATCTAGTTTACATCGAGGAAGCATACATGCCTATTATTACATCATGGGAATTCAGCTACCAGTTAAAAAGCAATAGGACAGTCACCATGCTTACGATTTTAAGGACAGGGTCATAATCTTCCCTCTGTATTCTACAGGGCAGTGTCCTGCCTCAGTTCCATTTCAGATCTCATCCCTGCTGGTGAGGAGGCAATCCGAACTCTTGTGCTTCTCCAGTCTCACCTTTCCATGTTGAGGGTGGTGACTCTTGGGCAAATTATCCCAATAACGAAGCTTGAGCTTGAGAAGAAAATCATTCTTTTTACTGATCATTTCTGATATTTTACTTTCACTTTGTACTTTAGTTTTTTGAGGCCTATTTCTACTAAAGAATAAAGAGGGTGTAGCCCTGAACTGTCTCAAGTGTTCTCTGTGCTTCAGCAAATAAAGGCTTTTAATTTAAGCCCGTAAAAAATGAGCAATTGCTAATGCAGAAAAGAAGAAAGTACTTTTGCTAATGGACAAGTCTTGGTTGCAGAATGATAGGTAAATGTTTCAACCTGCGAGTTTCATAAATGTGATGCAGATGTAGACACATGGAAATTTTAGAATAGATTTGAGTAAAATCTAGCCTTCTTTTGCGTTGATGATTGCTTAGGTGATTCTGTAGATAGCACAAATGTCTTCTCACTTCTTTGCCCTGGGGCCCAGGGTAGGATTTTTCTGAGTCATTACTTGCCTCCATCTATCTCTGGAGGTGATCTCTTTTGCAGGGTGAAAAGTGGTCCAACTGCTACCACTTGGCCTTTTAATTTTTTTTTTCAATTCCTTTCAAAGAAATGAAAAACAGTTTTTCAAGTTTTGTGATTATTGGTTTAATTTTGCTTGCAAAGCTTCTTTCCTTAAACATGACTGTTATAGATAAAATTAACTGTATTTTGTGCTTTTGAACACAAAAAATATGGAATTAGAAGTGTGAATTTCTGGACAATATAGAGCCTTAAATCAGTAAGGCTGGCTAGTCCAACCTGATCTATCTTCTTGTCTTGATGTAGAAGACAGCTGCCTGCTCTGCAGCAGGTCATCTTGGGGCATGTTTTGAGAGCACATTAAAAACTTGTAGGGATTAAAAAGGGATGCCTAATATTCCCCCTGCTGTTTTTTTGAAACTCAACGTCAAATTCTCTTATTGTTTCACAATGCATTCAGAAGCACTGGAAATTTTTTTATCCTTACATATTAAGAAAGATATGCTTAATAATTTTCTATACCCTGTTGACTATTTAACAAGAATTACACTGTAAGAGAGAGAACATATGTTCAAAATTATCTCATACACAGACTCTCTCTGCCTTAAAAAAAACTTTTACATGTTTTCAAAACAAGCCACAGAAAAACCAGGTATCTCTGGCAATTAAGGAACAATGGGATGGATTAACTATTACTCATCCTGAGTTTCCTTCCCTTTGCAACTTTGGATCCTAGGGATGAGATTTCAAAAGCAAACTGTATTTTCTGTGAAAAAATATATAATTTTTGGTAATATGGACATTTTCGCAACATTCAGTCTGCCTACTTAGGAACAGAGGTTGTTTTCTTTCTTTGATGCCCTCTTTGCTCTCTTCTTTCAGAGTTCTATAGGTTTTTTTTTTCCAATAATTTTATGGAAAAACAAATAGCAATGAGACAGTTTCAAACCCGATTAGTAGGACATTCTCAATAATTAATACATTACATATCATTGTCTTCTTAGTGGGTATTCATAGTACAAGACGCAGACATAGCATCCTGTCCACAAACACTATTAGTACAAATCTTTCTTCTCATTGAATTAAGAGAAAGTAGCTGCAGGCCAGAGAGATGACTCAGTAGAATAAGCACTTGGCTGGCAAGTGCAAGGGCCTGAGTTCAATCCCCAGTTCCACAACAAACAAACAAAACAAACAAAAAACAGAGAGAGAGAGAGAGAGAGAGAGAGAGAGAGAGAGAGAGAGAGAGAGAAGTAGCTGTATATTCCTATTTTGAATATACAGATACAAAATGGTCCTTCATTTTTATCCTTTTTTTTTGTTTAGTTTCATCAGATATGGGTTCCAAGGCAAACTTAATCAAAGCCTCACCCATTAATGCTGAGACTGAGTTTCTCCTCTCTTACATTGAGTGATCTTAATCAGATCAAAAAAGATCTCAGAAAGTTTTTAGGTAACACATATAAGTATATAGAGGCAATTAGGATATTTCCTCAGACCTATGAACTGGATAGGAAAGGTATAATGTTACTCTTAATTCAAAAATTAACTTCTAATGAAAGATAAACAGCATCAAGAACTGCTATTACATTTTAAAATGAATATCACATTGTTAATTTCAGAAGATCACAAGACAGTTATCCAGGGCAACAGCTGGCTTCTACTTAGGCCCAAATTGTTCCTATGCAAGCTCCCTATTGGCCTATAAATAGGAAATTGGAGTAGAAGACAACTTCAGACACATATTCTTTTTTTTTTTTTTTCAACTTGGAAACACATACTTTAATAACTGACCAAATCCTATAAACATCATGGTAGATACCTTAGTTCATCTTTCTAATAAGCCTGTTGATGTGGTCTTCCTTATTTCTAGCACCTCCACCTTCCACAATGGGTTGTCTTTTTCTTCATTCCACCTCATGGAGATGTTAACTTGAATGACCACAGGATGTTATTTGCCTCTTTGAGGCATTTTCCAACAGTATAGTTCTCATAAAGCAGATCCTCCATGCAGATAATTCCATATTTGCCAAGAGATGGTGCAATGAGTGAGTCATCTGTCAAGGAAATTCACTTCTTATTGATTTTTCCATAGCCACACTTGCATTTTAGTTCATTCACTGACTTCTGGTTTGGGTACTCCCATGCAATGTATGGCTTCACAATTCTCAGTTTGTTAATTGAAGCCTTCTTGAACTTAACGAAAGTACCATTGAAGATCTGACTAAGGTGAAGAAGCTGCAACACCTTGCGGACCTTTGGGCTAACATCAGTACCTCTGATCTGGATGACAAATGCCAGTTTGGACTCTGATGGGACATAGAAGTTGCTAGCTTTTCTCACCATCCTGGCCATTCAGATCTCAGTTCTGTACATCTGTCTCTACTCCCTATGATAGTGTCTGGCTTTTTCATAGATAAGCTTCCTCCTCACCTTGCAAAGCGTCTTCTGGGCAAACTTGTTTCTCAGGTACTTTACCTTCAATTTTGTGAAACGTCTTTGATTTTTCTTAAGGGTTTCTGGCACAACAGGAACTTTTTTTTTTTTCCTCCTCTACACCCTCCATGTTTCCAGCTGGAAAAGAGGCCAGACACATTCTTGAAGACCTAAATTGGATAAGAAGTAAACTATTCAATCATTTTAAGTTGTCAACTATTATTCAGAAGAAAGATGGAAGTCCCTGTGCTTTTTAGACCATTTACTAGAGGCACTAGTGACGCAGACACACCTGCCTCTTTTCTCAGTCGAAGAACAGATTACTCCTAAAAGGAGTCTATCTCGCAGTCATTTCAGATCTTAGGAAAAAGCTACAAAGCTTGGCTTCTGTTCCAGACAGCTCACTTGAAAGGTTAGAATATTGCCTCCTCAGTAATTTATAGTCAAGACCAAGAGGAGGCTATGTACAAAACAAAGGTGCCTGATTTGCTTATTCCTTTAAAAGAGATAATACATTCTATGTCTATTCTCAGAGGTCCAAGAAGAATTTGATGACTAAACTTACATGTTAATGTTCTGGAAAACAAGGCAAATTTAGGAAGGACAGTGATAAATACTATCACATGAAACTTCTTGAGCCATCCTCTGATTGCAAAGGTTATCATTGGAAGTTAGAGTGTCCCACCAAGAGAGAGGTCCTGAGCATTAAGCCCATCTTTCCATTTGGTTCAGCAAGACTAAAGGGCCCCAGGGCATTCTCTGTCTTCTCCTTCTGGCTGGACTCTCATCCCCTCAGAGGAGCTCCAGGTAGTCAGAACTAAAGAAAGAAAAGGAACTAGCCTATTCCTGGACATTGATCCATGCCACTCGGTCCTTCCTTTCTTTGATCCCTAGCCTTCCTTCCAGTCATCATATTTTACTGAAAGATGGCACTGGAGAGAAGACAATTCACTATTTCTCAGACTCCTTAAGTTCTGACTGGGATGGCTTTTTCTTCTATTCCTTTTCTGTTATTCTGAATATCCAGTTGCCCTTCTTGCTTGAATACTACAATATACGTGCACCCAGGTCAGGTATACAGTCTCCCTCTTGTGAGGTCAGAAATCAATCCTGAAATTTGGGCAATTAAAGGTAGAACAGGAAGAGCAATGAGAGCTATCCTGATGCAAAATCATCTCAATTCTTGCACCTTTTTCCTCACCAGAGGCAACACTCTCTAAGGACTCAACTTAGAAAAAAGACTATTGCCAATAATTGACAATTTAAGGGCATAAGCTTTACTTACGCCCTGTACATCCCCTGCTGTACTCCAATCTTGGGAGTTCAAAAACCTGTTGAAGAGTGGAGATTGGTGCAGGATCTTCTAATGATAAATGACCCAGCATTGCCAACCCACGCAGTGGTACCTAACCTTTGTCCTCTCCTTTTACATATCCTGGAATAAGCTCATCAGTTTTCAGTATTGGATTTCAAAGATGTGTTGTTTTGTTTCCTTTACATATGGATTTTAAGTTTCTTTTTGCCTTTAAAAATCCTCATTACCAGGGCTCGCAACTGACTTGGGCTGGGCTTCCTCAAGGTTTCAGACAGTCCTCATCTTTTTGGCCAAGTGCTTTCTCACAGAATGGGATGTTTTGAATTTTCCTAATTCATAAAAGTGCAGAGCTCTCCAGCCAATGCACCCATGCTCTGTAGAATTTTCCAGCAAAAAAAGTTATAAGGTCTCTAGGTCTAAGGCAAAAACTTCATAGACTTGAGATAAAATATTTGGGCCTTATCATATCTAAGGGAACCTGATAGTCTGGGAAAAGGGAAAATTAAACTAATACTTTCCTTTCTGAAGCCTAAGATCCTAAAACAGCTAAGTAAATTCCTAGGAATTACAGCCTTTTTCCTTTTGGATAACAGGATATTGTGAGATCACATGACCCTGTATCAGCTTATAAAGGAAGCCCATAAGGCAGATGCTCATATTTTAATGTGAGAACATGATTGACAAATTGCACTCCAGAAACTAAACATGCGTTTCTACATGGCCAAGAACTGAGTCTACCTACGGGACACATTCTCAATCCATATGTTCATGAAAGGTGGGGCATGGCTTTGGGAGTACTTATGCAGGATCAAGTGCCCACTCAATACTATGTAGGGTATCAGAGTCATGAATTAGATATTGTAACTGTAGGAATGTCTGAGTACCTTAGAGATGTGGCCACCAACGGTGTCCTAGTATAGAGGTATCCAAACTGACTTTAAGTAAAGATCTCATTATATATGCCTCACAACGTGACTGAACTTCTTTCTTCCAAAAGAAGCCTTGGATATCAGACAAATGACTCATTAAATACCAGGTTCTACTTCTAAAAAGAATAGCCATTTAGATAAAGATATAACAATTAATTAATTGATTTATTAATTTGGTGGTACCAGGGATCAAACTTAGGATCTTGCACTTGCCAGGTAAGCACTTATTCCACTGAGCTATCTCCCCAGCCCAATATGTTCTTTCTTCAACCCTGTCACCTTTCTACTAAAATGGAGGAAACTGAGGCTTAAAGTCATGACTATGACCAGATAGGTCTTCATATATATTAGGCCAGAGAAATCTTGTCAGACACAGCTGTTATTGACCCTGATTTGACCCTTCTACTGTGATGGGAGCTCCTTCATGGGAAATGGAACAAGAAAGAGAAGGTATACGATAGTGATTCTATATCAGACACTTGAAAGTTCTTCAATTTCCCCTGGAAATAATGCCCAGCTAGCATAACTCATAGCACTGAAAGGGGCTTTAAAACTCAGTGAAAGACATGAAGTCAATATTTATATGGATGGTGATCATAAGTGGTCAACATAAGCTATAGGATGACTTAGTAGAAAGGCCCCCTTATGTTGGAAACAAAGAAATCCCACTTGTTCTCAGTGGCTTATATCTAATAAATACTGGGGATGGACACCCCTTAGTGTATACACACCATAACTTTGTAGGCTAAAGACTGGGTGGCAGTAAACTGGTTTAATTGACCTGGAATCAAATGGAAATCTCCCAATGGTACTCATTAGTTCAGTGGAACCAATTTGTGACCCTGTCTACCCCATGGATGGATACAGAAATGCATGCTGGGAATTCCACTGTTACAAGAAAGAAGTATCAAAAATATCGACAAACCTGAAACCTTACCCCATTTATGACACCAATAGTCTAGAAATGATCCTTAAATGTCATTTCCATTGGTTTCTTTCTCTTAAATAAGGAAAGTAAAATTAATTAGGCAAGTGCTCTTCAAAAATTTGATGGCATTAGACGTACTAATAGCAGCATGAGGGGGTACCAGTGCTATTGTTAAAATTGAATGTTGTGTACCTTCCTGATCCTTCTGCTAATATCTACATGTCTGTTCAAGATATTAAATACCAGGTTAATTCCATGTCAGATTCTGAAATTCCCTGGATCTTCTCACCATTTTTTGAGTGGCCATTACTTGTTCTTTTTGGTGGGAATATTTTTTGTTGCTTTCAGAACAATAATGATCATCTTATTATTTAGCCCATGCATAGTTCACATTGGGTCTTGTGTCCTCCAGACTTAAAGCTTTGTGCCTGCTCAAAACAAGAATGCCTGCCATTTATCAAGATTCTTTAGATAGATTCTCCTGAGAGTATCTCTGCCTGCTGATACGAGTACAACTCTGTTTAGCCAAAAGTAGCCAGAGTGGTCATAATCCCTTGCTGATTCATGAAAGTGCTACCTTTACAGAGGGGTGCATGTTATAGGCAGCAAAGTTAACTAGCAATACTATAGGCAGTCAGATAGGTCAAATGCTCAAAGAAGTCAATGCAGAAGATGAGAACTTATTATAATTATAGCTGCAGAAGTGTGCATTGAGAGCCAGGCCTCAAGATTAAGGTGTCATGACTAGGATTATGTCTCCTCAAGGGATCAGCAATGATGTGGCTATATGCCAGTCACCATGGTGGGTGACCAAGAGCCCTCTAATCTATCATTTCCTAAAGAAGGTCTTTGTTCTTTCCAATGTACACTTGCTATGTCACCTGCTTCTTCACTGGACCAATAAGCAGCTGTACTAGTAATCTTGTTGGTTAATCATAGATATGACTCACATTGTACCTACCTCATGATTTTGAATAATCTATAAAACTTCCTCTGAGAAGCGGGCTTGTTGGTAACCAACTTTGGTTATCCTCCTATCTTTCAGGAACCCTTCTTTCTCAATAAAGTTTTCCTACTATTAGTCTCAGTTGTTCCTTAGAATTCACTATTTAATTATGGGGAACACGAACTCCGTGTATTTGATATCGCTCAAGTTGAAGAGTGTATTTGTTTCCCGAATATCAACTTCACAGGATTGTGTGATTGAAATACATGAAAAATAAACTTATAGTCACTAAATATATGTTGAATTTATATAGATAGATAGATAGATAGATAGAGACAGACAGACAGACAGACAGACAGACAGACAGACAGTCATCTTCTATTGATAATATGCAAAAATGTCAAACTATTTCATATAATCTTAAGACATTCAGTGTATATTTCTGTGTTTTGTGTTTTGTGAAATTGTCACATTTTCAACCATAATATAGCACAGAAGGATAAAAGATTACTAAAGTTAATGTCTGGTCCATATTCCGATAGGACCAAGGGTCCATTAACTGAGACCCCTCACAATGAGCAAATCCCAATGGACAACTTCCTTGGAAAAACCAGGATGGAAGAAAGTGAGAGAGAGAGAGAGAGAGAGAGAGAGAGAGAGAGAGAGAGAGCAAGAAAGAAGAGACAAAGAGAGAAAGAAAGAGGAGAAAGAAAGAATGAAAGAAAGAAAGAAAGAAAGAAAGAAAGAAAGAAAGAAAGAAAGAAAGAAAGAAAAGGAAGGAAAGGAAGGAAAGAAGGAAGGGAGGGAGGGGTCTGGGCAGAGACTGATGTAGATAACATGGAAAGAGCAGGGGTAGATGATGATGTTGTGTTAAATGCCTGACTCTGAAACCAAATGAAATGATAAAAGAGTGTAAGGAAGATGAAGGCCAGAGCATTCACTCCATAAACCATTGTTTTTTGATCCTAATGTGACCTGTAGCCTGGTGGGCTATCTTTTAACTTCTGATCATGCACTCTGGGAAGTTTTTTGACTTGTGTCTCTAAAGAATCCTCATCTCGGTATCTCTATCTCATTCATACATCTGACCAATGCTGCCCACATGAAATCATCAAATAAAGTATGTTGGCTCAACTACATTGATGCTTTTGCCTCACGTGTCCAAAATATTTTCATAGATGCTACATTAGTTTAAACATGGATCATTTAACATAGAGGGACAAAATGGAAACTACTGTTCTCACAATAGAAAAATACTTTAATGAAAAAACAGCCAAAAGAAGTGAGAATCATTAGTAAAATTATCTCTCAGATTAAAATAATTTCTAAGATTAATTTATTTGATTCTACCTATTTGGAAGGGCTAGTAGAGGAAAGCCATAGCAGAGGAAAGAGTAAAAGCTCTGTGGGTGGGCTTTCCCTTTTTCTTTTAAAGGCTGTAGTTCACACCTCTCAGTTATGCCATATCAGCTGGCCAAGATGTGTAACAGTTAAATATTCAGTGCAACAGTAGGTGTTTGCATGACTTTTGACATTTTCCAAGCAGGATGTTGAAGTCACATGCTTCTTTACTGCCATGAGGTTAGCCACGCAAAGTCTTTCTTGCTGAAATGTTGGCAAAGTCTAGTCACAGAGTAAGAATCTACTAAGAAATAATTTATTTATTTTGGAGAATTTCAACATTGGATAGTTTTTAAAAACACATTAAAATGGACTAGTAGTCACCAAAAAAGTTATTGTCTTGCAAATACTTGTGAATTTGTGCAAGCATTCTTTCCAGCTAGGAAATGTCACTGCAGCTGAATTTTAAATCAAGTGTTCATATTTCTTTGGGGAGTTTCAGATCAGCAAAAGAAATGGAATATTTACAATTTGGTGCATAATTCATTTTCTGCGTGTAACTTCATTTTTTTCCTTTTTTAAGGCTGAATTGTGCTGAATTTTAGACAGAAGTAGAGGTCATAAATTATTAAGAGTCATTCCAGAGGCTGAAATAAGTAGATTATTATTAGCATCATTATCATTGTGGCTAATAAAAGAACTTAGCGGGATAGGGAAAAAAATAATAGGATCTGAGATTGCTGACAAAGGTAGCTTAATGTTTTAGAGCTTGCATATTTTTCAGAATCCATATGGGACAGGATTTTCTTGAATCACCACTCTGATCTGTTTCTCTTCCAGCTGAAAAACCTAGGGCACATTTTTAGGACTGTCAGCCTGCTTTTTCCCCTCCTATAATGGTCTATCTCCTTCAAAAAGCTGGCAAGGGAATAAGATCATTTACCAGGAAAGTATGAAATGGCAGCAAATTTTCATACCATTTCTCATTCTATGGGAATAGAATTCATCTCACAGGGCTTTCCTCATTCCATAGGTTTGTTAGTCAGGTATGCAGACATGGAAGTAAAATAAGATTAAATATCTGTGTAGATGGCATTATGTTAATATCCTCATTAATTTTCTTTCTGATTCCGACTCCCTGCCCCAAAATCTTTTCAATACCAGTTTATATCCTCACCTGAAATCTAATCACTAAGATAATCAATCATGTCTACCTTTTGGGAAAATTTTGTTTTCTCTAAACATGCTTGTTTTCTTTCCAGAAACACTCACAAAACTAGTTTTAGTGGATTGCTAACTGGTGGTCAACTTGTTACACCCAGATGAACTGAACGAGCATGGTGCTGAGTGTAGGAGGCCCACCTGAGGATTGTTGTCAGTGAGACAAGAGGCATAACTGGAGAAGCTGTTGACTAGCTGTTAGGAATAATGTTTAGAGAAGCTGTTGGAGAAGTTGGAAGCTGCTGCTTCTCTTGGGCTATTTTTCTAGATCTTGGTATGCTGGTTTCCTGGGGAACTTTGTTGTTCTTATTTGAGGAGGAGATTGGGACCTCATTGTTGCTAAGGATGGTTATTGTTCACTTGGAGGAGCTCTGTTCCTCACGTTCAACATCACTTCCTGGATCCTGAGGGGAAGATGGTGCACATCTCAGTCTCCTGGGGAAGCCTGACATGTTGGTTTTTCTCATAGGAACACAACTCTCTTCATCAGTAACTCAGGACATTATTTTACTTCCTGTTGAGCATTGCTTCCTGGCTCCCTCAGCCCACTGGTACAGATACTTCATCCCACTGACATAGACATTCTAGCTTCAACCACTGACCTTTGGGCCTTCAAAGTACAGATTGGTGAAACAAGCCTGCATGTGACATTGTCATGGTCTCTAGACCTCTAATAGGTTTTGTGGGAAGCATTCTTATGAGCTCTAGGTTTTTATCTGGACTTGCGCAGGATGTTAGGATCCAGGTACTCAGCTGGATTCTTTGGTCTTTAATATGTTAGTATATATATATATATATCTTGCACTCCTTGTACATGATTCTTTGGATGATTTATTGTAAAATAATGTTTCAAAATTTGTCCATTATTTTATTGTTCCTTTTGTGAAACCCCAAAACATGACACTTGTCTTTCCAATGATCACTGACACTTTAGTTAATGGCTGTGGTATAGAATTCATAATATTACAAACATATAAGTTATTTAGAAATACTATATGCTGTTAGACAGAGTTAGGCCCTCAGGGGAGCCAGGGCAGATGATGAAAATACATTGCAATTATCTGTGGATGCAATTCATTGAAGGTCAGGCCTCAAGACTAAAGATGGAATGACTAGAACTACATACTCCCCGTAAGTTAAACAGTAATGATTAATAGTCTAAATAGGCATCCATTGTCCTGGTGGGAAGCCAGGATGAGCCCCTGACCCATCCCTTCTAGGGAAATTATTGTTATTTCCTTGTACATTTACTGAGGGACTGGCTTCCCTATTGGATAAATATTACCCAAACAACAATACTTGCAGTCTTATTAGTTGACCATAGTTTTGTCCCTCATTATATTCACTTTGGATTATGTTCTACAACAGTTCTTAGAGAAATGGGGCACCCAGTACCTACTTCCCTGAACCACTTCTTTGCTTCTTATATGAAAGCTGACATTTACTTAATATATCCTTTCCGCTTTTATCCTCCATTTTTCTTAGCGTTCATTCTTTGATTTTGAGTAACAAAAACTTAGCATATTGAACATCTAGCAGGTTGGGAAGTTATAACAATTCCTCATATTTGGGGGTATATATGGAGGTAATATATTGTATCTATATCAATAAAGCTTAATTTCAGTTTCTCTCTCTCTGCTGCTTGTGCTATGAGAAAAGTCCTCTAGTGAGTGTAGGAGTGGTGCCATAAACTACATTTTCCCATGAGAAAATATTTCCTCAATATCACTACAGCCTGCACCAAAAACATTGTGTAGTTTTAGCAATGTCAATGAAAGATTAAGGATTCAGTAAAGAAAGGAAATTAAAATATGTGATGAAGAGAATTTGAAGTCTATTGACAGAAAAATCAGTACTCAAATTTGGCAATGGGAAAGCAGTTTATTACATTTTCTTTCTTTGTAGTGATGGACACGATCTAGCTGTCTGTCTTTCAGGCATCGGAATCAATAGGTGTGTGTATATCTTTGATGATCTTTCTCTTAAAAAGCCTGTTTGATACTTCTGTAGGAAAAGGAGTTGTAGAAAACATAGTAATGCAAATTCTTCATGACCCTACAAGCACAAATAAGTAATAACAATAAAAATATATCTATTTTCCCCACTCCCTCTCCTGCCTTTCTCTTCACCTAAGTATTTCCTTCCTTTTGCAGAAGTTTTTTTCCTTTTCCCAGTACCTATTGTGACCTTCAGATTTTATTTTCACACACTAAGGAGACAATATGATGTTTGCACATGTGGGTCTGATTTATTTCACTTAAGAATATGGTCTCTAGTTGCATTCATTTACCAATAAAGCCCCAAATTTATCCTTTTTATAGCTGAAAGAAAGAGATATATCTATGCATGGAAGCAGAATAGTTTGGACAGCTGTACTGTGGAGTTCTGCTGGCCTATGGAAAGGAATAGCTGAGTTAATTTGTTTTGTCTATATTCAATTGTCCTTTTATCATTTATTTTTATATATTCCTTTCTTTTTATTGTCTTCTTTCAACTTTTCATGCATATATATGGTAATGTGAACAACAAATTTGAAGAGAACAGTATGCATTACAAAAGGTCTTATGAAATTATTATGTTTAGTAGAATTTTGTATCATTTGTAATTTTTCTGTTTTAATACTATTTTGTACTCGCTTTGAAAATAAAGTAATTAGAAAAAATAAAAGTTTAAAAACCCTGATCTCAATATAAAATGACATCTTTAAAAAAAAGATGTAATCAATTTCTACTTGTAGAAGAAATGACTTGTCAATTATGATTTGTCTCCATATGGATTAGAACAGCTGGAGGAATATACATTTTTTTTCTGGATTTTGCTCATTTTCTAGTTCCTAAGGGAACAACTTCATAAACATTATCACCAACAGCTTCATTCTCTTTGGTTTTTCTGAGTAGCTGCTAGTGGTAGATTGAAAACTGGTGGTCAACTTGTACCACCCAATTGAACTGAACCAGTGTGGTGCTAAGTTTGTGGGGTGCACCTGAGGATTGTTGCCAACAGTGTAAGAGGCAGAACGACACAGGAAGAAGTTTGAGAAGCTATTAGGGAGCTGTTGGTTCTTCTGGTGCTGTTAGGTCTCCAAGAGTAGCTTGTCATGCTGGCTTTCCTGATATCAACTCAGCTGTTCTCATTGTCAAAGGAGCTCAGGACTGTTGTCATTGAAAATGGCTATGGTTCACTGTGCAGGAGCCCTGGTGCTTACTTTGAGCAATTGCTTCCTTGCTCTGGATGGGAAGATATTGTTCAGTATCCTGAAGATGCTTGTCACACTGGCTTTCTCGATCTGGACATGGATGATCTTATCATTAGAGGAACTCAGGACTTTGTCACTAAGGATGGCTGTGGTTCCTTTCAGGGAAGCTATGGTTCTTACTTTTGGCATTATTTCCTGGCTTCAGTGCAAATTTCCCAGCCTTTGACACAGACCCTTCATTGCACAGGCACAGATTTTCTAGATTCCTTTCTGACCTTTGGGCCTTCCCAGTGCAGCTCTCCAAAACAAGCCTGCATGAGATGCTTCTGTGGGCTCTTGGCCTCCAGCTAGACTTGTGGGGGACATTGTGATGGGTTTTAGGTCTTCAGCTGGACTCATACAGGACATTGTTGTGAATTTCAGGCCCTCAGCTTGGTTCCTTTCATCTCTAGTGTGTGGACAGATTTTCTGTATGCTTTGAACTTAACTTTTTGGGTGACTACTATGAAATATTTCTATAAATTTTATGCCCTACATTATTTTCCTTGCAAACTCTGACAACAACACTTCTCTAAAGAATAAATGTTCTTTTGTCTTGTGCAAAAATTGATTCAGTGACCTTTAGCAATTTTTATATATGCTCAAATAGTGTACATTGGTGGTTAGCATTTTAACCATGCTTTTTAAAGATTTTCCATGGTTAGAACTCTCAAATCTACAGAACCTTTACCTTGTAGTGACTGCATTGCACTTCTTCACATAGGTACACACATGTATGAGCTGCATGACAAGGGCAGAACTGTTAAGCTACTTCCTCAATTCTAAACTCTTTCTCTATATGCTAAAGACACTACTAAGAAAAACTAGCTCAGCAAAAATAGAATTAAACTATTTAAAAACATCTGTGATTGTATTCCATTTAATTTTAGGTTTGTCATGTGCTTGGTTTATACTGCTTTGCACCTGGGTACATCTGTGGGAACCTTTTAATGTTTTTAAGATGATGAATCTCTACAAGTTTGCTTAGAAGACTGTAGCATCCTTATCTCAGAAATGGAGATCCATTACCTAAATATGGTTGAGTTCTTAAACCAGGTACTAGTTTCTGGGTCACCTTAACCAAAGTTTTGTTTGTGTTTTGAATCAAAAGAACTACCAAAATACAATGACATTTGAAGAGTGTTTTTTTTTTTAAAGAGTAATTAATCATCTATTTTAAGTGAGGTACCCATCTCTAATGAATGCATATTAAAAATGAAACATTTTATATGTAAAAGGTAAATTTTGGTATTCTGGAAAATGCAGTTATTTGTAACTCTTCCTTCTCAAACAATGCTCAATAAATGACAGGTTGCCCACATCTCTGTTTTGTAGGTCTGTTGCCTCAATTATCTGTACAATTGCTTCATTTTGGAACTTCATTTTGCCTGTGTAGGGCATTGCCCTGGTTGGTAATTGTGTGGCCTATTGTTTGCAGCACATGGATAATTATTATGCTGTGAACATCAATTTGTCGTATTGTGCCGAATGGCACTACTTCCCAAGGGACATGATGATAGCTGTGATTCTCCTCAGTAGGGGGTGGGATGTTGCTTAGGGCTAGAGCTCTGCCCAGTAATTCCCTCTTTACAAGTAAGACTATACATAGTACATCCTAGAAGTCCTTCATTACAGCATTTGTTTTCTGCTTGTTAACATCATTTCACGCTGGATGGGCACTAGTGTAATTTTCCATTTTGTTTCATCAAATTAAAGGAAGAAAGGAGACTGTCTTGCAAGTCTTTTATTTTATAGACAGTTGGTCATTTCATTAACACTTTTCATATTCTTGTTTGTCATGATGACTGATAGTAAAAAGATTTTCTCCCCATTAGCTTATGAGAGAACAGCACTTTTATTTATTTATTTATTTTGGGGCTGAGAAGTATTGATCGGCCAAATAGGACATTTATTAAAATGTAACCAGCATCTTGGCACTTGCAAGTGGCGCACACTTTAAACGATTAAATAGTCATGAAGAAAGAAATCAATATATCTTGGATTCCTCCACTTTGGTCTCTGCCAGCAAAGTGGCCTCACAAATTAAGAAAGAAATAAACAAATGTGTTTGTACCAAATGTTTAAAGCACTTTGCACTTTAATCAGGAAGTGAAAGGACATTACTAATATTGGTTGTGCAGGTGGTTTGAATGTGGTTACTTTTGTATAAAGCTAGGGATAAACAAGAAATCTACCTCCAAAGGTCTGGACCACAAGTGAAAGAGAATCTATTCACAGGAGTAATGCAATTGTGATCCGGTGTCCTATGAAATGCAAGAGAAAGTCCTTAGAAGTAAAAGGGATTCTGGATATTATGGCTATTTTTGATATTTCTTTTTTTTTTTTTTTTGTTAACCACAATTAGCCTCATCAAAGAGTTCCAAATCTTTGATTCCCAAGTTTGAGTAATGTGGTAACCTTAGAACTATATACCTGTGTGTTACAGGACAAACACATCAGTGATGTTAGGAGCCTCCACAACTTTCCCAGTGAATTCCTCACTAAATTCCTAAGCCCTGGTACACAATTTTTAAAAATCCGATTCCACACTTTTAGGTGTGTCCAGAGATGATGAGATCATCAGGGAACAGTGCAGCTCATTTAATTTGTGACAATGTAGGTGCTTTTTGAAACATTGCATTTATTTTGAGTGATGTGTTACAGACCTGTTGAGACCCCACTTATTCTTTGCCCAAATTACCTCTGCCAAATTTAGTCTCTTTAATTCTAAAGGATTATTGGAGGCTAGTATAGTAATATCCTTGTCAGTCTTGGCTCCTGGAACATATGAGGAGGACCACCAATTGACAGCAGAACAGGAACACAGAGCTGAGGTTCACGAATGTCCAGCACAATGTATAATGCATACTACCAGCTGCAAAGTGTTTTGGACATTACCATATAGTTCTTCATTTTTGATATAAGAGGGTTTTTTTTCTGTAATAAGTATTTTGAAAGAAGTAAATGTTTTTAGGCTATAGTCCAAATTTATATGCACAAGTATAAAGAGGACTTGGCCCCATATTATGTACCATAAGGAATGGGTGAGTAGGTACTTTTAGGAGTGGGAAGATATCAGAAACATGCACTGAAAACATTGCCTCTCCAGAGGAAGGGTGCCAGTGAAATCTTCCTTAGACATGGATAAGGTACATTATCTATGTGCCCTAAAAAATGGGCTAACTGTCTGAAACAACCTATGCAAACAAATTTCAGTAGTGAGGGAAGAAATGGCCTGTCTGAGGCAGATGTTTTTCTTTTATAGTAGACCTGATTAAAAGAACATGATGGGTTTTTGGTTGGTCATATTAACATAGCTATTTAAATGACCACAACATTTGTCCACATATTTGTCAGTTTAATTTGAAAAGATATTATATACATTATAAGGTTAAATTTCTTTATCGTAACCAAGTGAGTCCATGCTGCACCTTAATTGTAAATGTTTTGCCCCAAACCCATAGTGTCTAGGTAGGAAATCTCTGGCTAAAATCACAAGCAGAATATCCTCTAAAATCCTCTCCACATACCCATGGTGCACCTGCATCTCTGACTGTCCACAATGTTTCCTCAGTACCACTGCTCTGCTGACTCATTCTCTCATCCCTGACTACTATGTAACCTCTGCTGCACATTTTACAAGTTCATTCTACTGTTACAGATAATTTCTCTTGTTTTATATTTTTAAATTTAATCTATCCAGCTAGACCATAACTTTTGGAAATGAAAGATAATAATGAACAATTGTTAGTTGCACTCTATTCCTTCATGTACTTAGGATATTTCTGGAAATATATATTCAAGAAATACTTTTTCATTTGAATTCATATCCTTCATATCATCACAATTTGGGGTCGATGCTTCATTGAAATTCTTATCTAAGCAAGGCTTTTGTTTAAAATAATTTATGCAATGGCAACCTCATGTATAAATTATATTCTAAGCTCATAATTTTATGCCATTTGTGTACATCATTCAATTTATTGTTACTCTCCTGAAAGTATTATTTCTGGTCTTCACCCCCAAAATTTCACATTGTCATTTGAAAAAAATGCTAATCTGAAACTGAATGCATTACACTTATCCTAAAACATTGTTCTTTTACTTGAAATGGTAATAACTGATATATATATATACACACACACACAAGGTTAGGCCATGGAAGATACATAGATACAAGATATAATGTGGGTACTAAGAAATAGAGAATATGACAGTAAGAAGTACAAAATTTGGCTCTCCACTAAATTCAAAATTGTCTTGCACAAATAAATTTATCAAGTTAGTTCTTCACAAAAGAAATTTTGACAATGGCTGCAAAGGAAATGAATAAATGCATATCATTAAATGGCCAAAACAAGCCAGAGAAATAAATTTAAATCAGTACACATTTCTAAAGTTCCACTAACAAAGGAATAAAAGAAGAATTTCCATATTCCCTGGACACATTTTTAGTAAACTAGTTAACAATGAACAAAGAGAGAGTTCAATGAGGGGGAAAAAAAAAGGTATGAAGTCCTACAATCTGTAAAGATCTCATAACCCAAAGATACATGAAGGAACAAAACAAAGCAAAAAATAAAGTCATTAAACTCGGAGAACAAGCTGAGACACAGGACTGTGGAGATAAAGGGAAAATATGTGCTGAGTGAGGATCTTATCTCACTTAAGCAGGGGAACAATAGAAGCAGCCTGCTTTCTCTCTCCCTCTAGACAGAGGTAGGGATGGCATGCAAAGATAGCAACGAGGCCAAAGACTGCTGAAGGTTTATCATTGTTATGCTCTCCATGAAAGTTTTTCTTTTTTCAGGCCCAACTTAATGGTGTGTGTTGGTAAAGTTTTTGGGAGGGTACATGTGCATCCATGTATGCGTGCCTGTGGAATGATTTTTATAGTATTTATAGTACTTAGTGCACCTTTATCTTCAAAGTGAGGCAAGTCAGATTCAGGTCACAGTGTCCTTTACAAAGAGCTAGAGATTCAGCAAATAGCTGACTACATTGACTAGTCTTGGGCTGTAATTTTTATTCCACCTTTATTTTCTCTGTGCTTTCTCTACTTCCACATAGAACTATTTTCTTTCTACACATAACTGTTTTGCTTCTATCATAACTATTTTTCTTCTGAATACCATTCTATCCCCTTCTATGTATAACCATATCACCGGCCTAAGTAATGTCATTACATTTCCTATACAATGTGATTCTTATCCATGGTGTCCCAGTACTTTCCATGTCTCCATAAATTCTTATGTTTATAGTGATAATCTCATTTTTAAGTATTAAAGTGTGCTTGATTTAGCTACTAAATACAGATTAATCAAGATTGTTCAGAGAAATAGAATTAATATCTCTCATTTGCTCAAAAATTTATTTTGGAAACTGACTTATGAAATTATGTAGATCTAGAAATCCCATAATGGGCCATGTATAAACAAGGGAGTCAGGGAAACCGGTGATATAGTTCAGTCTGAGTCTAATAGCCTGAGATCTGAGAGATTCAAAAGGAAGTGTGTTCTGGATTAAGAAAAGGAAGGAAGCAAGAATGGGGGAGTGAGAGCGAGAGGAGACAGAAAGAGAGAGACAGAGAGAGACAGAGAGACAGTGACAGAGACAGAGACAGAGAGACCAAGGCAGAGAGACTGAGAGAGGAGGTAGAAAGAAGGATGGAGGGAGGGAAGGAGGGAAGATGCATAAATAAATTTATCTTTCTTCTACCATTCTGTTCTGGAGCAGTAAAGACTCAGACTTCAACATCCTGCACCCATGATGGTGCTCCCAGCCCATGGATTTGCACTTCAGTCTCTCCCAGTAATGCCCTCACAGATACACAGAGATAAAGTTTGCTGTATATTTAGTCATCACACATTCCAAATGTTGAGTGATAATGCATCTTTTTTGAAAAATATCATGTAAAGAAATTGTACAGTATAGTAAATACATAAAATAAACACATTGAAAAAGCATGTGATCAAAAATGAGATTCCTACTCACCCGAGTCTCTTTCTCTAGGTAGCCGTGGACATATCTAGGACTGAAACACTGAATTCATTGTGGACTCAACCATACGACTTTATTCAGACACTGATATTGTTAAAAGAAGTAATGATTAAATAGCAAAAAAGTATTTAAAAAAATACAAACTTTGTACTTCTGTTTGAGTGTGGCTACTTTTTTATTTTTTAAATAATTTTATTGAGAAACAAATAACAATGAAACAGTTTCAAAACCGATTACTCGCAGTTTCAAAAATTAATACGCTGCATATTGTTGTCTTAGTGGTTATTAATTGTATAAGATGCAGACGTGATATCCTGCCCATAAAAACTACTAGAACAAATATCTCTATTCATTGAATTAAGAGAATGCAGTTGTATATCTATCCTAACTATTTTGAGTATACAGATACAAAATGGTCGTACATTTGTATCCTGCTTTTTGTTTGGTTTTGTCAAAGAAGTGTATTCCATTTGGAATATTTTGCTGAATTCACACACTTACAATATTTAAGTGACAATGGAGTGAGGCTACTTATCCAAGACTACAGTAAATTCATATTCCACATGAATATCCAATGTCTTTGGATCTGTAATTGTTATGGCATATATAACAAATAAATGGGGTCATTATTTTTACAAAAAGCAATGTAAAAGGGCAGGCCAGATAGCTCAGCTGATTAATGCAAATGCTTAAGTAAAGCCATATTAATATGCTGAGCTGTAAAAGGCTCAAATCAACAACTTTTGACATTGCCAGTCCTAAGGATAAACCACTACTATTATGGACTACTGGACTGTATTGGATTATTTTGCTTAATTCACACACGTACGATATTTAAATGGCAATGGAATACCCATCTCTGACAAAACTAGGCAAAAAAGGGGATACAAATGAAAAACCAGGGACTGGAGAGATGGCTCAGTGGAATAAGCGCTTGCCTGGCAAGCACAAGGGCCTGAGTTTAATTCCTGGTTCCACAAATAAAAAATGAAATAAAATAAAATAAAAACAACCAAAAAAACCCAAAAACAAAAATGAGGGACCATTTTGTATCTGTATATACAAAATAGTTAGGATTGATATAGAGCTACTTTCTTTTAATTCAATGAGAAGAAAGATTTATAGTAATAGTGTTTGGATAGGCAGATGAAAGGACGGCAGTGCTGAGATGGTGACTGAGACTGGGCATGGTGGTACATACATGTAATCTCAGTGCTTGGGAAGCTGAAAACAGGAGGATCACTACAAATCCAGTCTGTGTTGTGAGACTCTGTAGACTCTGTAGACCCTGTACTAGATACATGAAAAAAGAAATGTACAATCTTCTGAACAAAGTAAGTCACATCTAAATTGTTTAGATAAATATACAGCAGTTTCAGCTAAGAAAACATACCTATGTCGTAGAGCTTTATGGTGTTTCAGAAATATCTTAGTAATGAAATGACATTTTGTATAGTTTTATACAACTTTGTCCTTTTGCTCTTTTGATTACATGTTGTCAATGTGCAGGATGTGGAAAGTTGATGCGACCGAAGTGCAAGATCCAGAACCATTCTGGGGCTGTGTGCCTAAGATACAGAGCCAGGGAGAGTTACGTCCTTTCCCATTCTCCTTTCATCTCTCTGATTATTGTAAGACAAGAGTTGCTCCTGAGGATTATAGGTCACTGTATCTGAGACTATCCTTTCTTTCTTTTAACAAAATTGTAGTAGAATTACGCTGAACTGTCAGTAGGTAACAGATAAGTTCAGCAGTTTCAAACATTGTTTCATTTTTACTGTTCTTGTTCTTGTATTGTAGTCCTAAATTACAAAAAAATACAAACATCTATAAATTTTTATTAATTAATCTAAGAAAACCAAGTTTCCTAACTAAAGCAATTTGCTTAAGAATAAAATTTTATTAATTGAAAATAAAAGTAGTACAGCTGGTTACTAGAGTTCTGAAGACCACCCCTGTCAAATCCTTGCATATGACCTCACATCTGTCATGGCTGTCCATTTGACAAAGCAAATGCTGACTTGGTGCCTATCATTCTACTTATTCTTTCTGTAAGTTATTATAACATTGACCAGAAAATCAGGTAGCTGTTTTACATGTATAACATTGTTTGGAGTAGATGTTAATAGGAAAGATTTGAATGAGGGGTAGTTAAGAGTACAGAGCACCAACAAATAGGGCCAAGATGTTCTTAGCAATTCCCTAGGAAAATAAATTTAAATAAATGACTAGGAACTCTGAGTAGACAGCATTGAATGCTGCTTTACCTCAGACTTTTCCTTAATTGTGCTTTATATTTTGCCTAGCAATGACCTGCAAATGCTTGACATCATTGTAGGGCTTCCCTTTGACCATTAGTTAGATTTTTAATATAATTTAGCACATCTGCTTTTCAAGCACTTTTTGTTTTTTGATTAAACCTCCAGATTCACAGACACACTATGCCTTGATAGTAACTCCAAATGGTAACAGGTTTTGAAGTTCTATTCATCAATTCTTCTTAAAGTATACCCAAGACAGTTTGGTTATTTTGTATGCTTGAACCTAGTGCTCAGAATGGCAGGTAAAGATAATGCAATAATGTCCCTTTGGCAATAGTTAGCATCTTATTTTGCAGCACTGCGATTTGCCCATTGCCAACATAATGTGAAATTCTTAACAAAACAAGTGATAAAAGGAAAAACTGTAACACCAAAAAAAGTCCCATGCTTGGAGGATGTGTTTAATAGTTCTAACATGTATAACATTAAAATTTTATCAACAAATCTTGAAAAGGACATTTTGTACACAGAAATCAATTTACCTAGCTACTATCTGCAAGACTTGCTTGTAATTTATTTGCCTGAAAGAATACATTGCTTTTAAACCTAATTCTATTGCATTTTAGTGTGTAGAAAGAGGAAGAGATGTGAATATTTTTGCTCAAAAGGTAAGTAAAAGATTGAGAAGATTCCCAAGTATTACAGGCAGAAATAAATACATTGGTGAAGCAAAATGAAGTTGTGGCATCAGCTTTCCTGAGTGCTTTCTTGAGTGTCTTTGTTTAAAATTGTTCATATGTATAAAGGCTGCTTTTTTTGTTTTGTGATGAACCACTGTATTTCTCAAAGAGAAGTAAAAAGGCCACAGGCTAAGCCAGGTTTAGAAGCCACACACTTTATAAACCATTAATTTCATCTAAAAACAATTGCAGTTGTTCTTCACCACATTCTGAGAAAACACAGGGCAAAAATAAATAGAACCAGAAAAATGAAACCTCACAGGATTGAAAGTCACATAATCCTAGGTGGAGTATTCATTATAATTCTTATTAGTCACCTGATGTGGAGTTACTACTAAATAGGTTTCACATTTATTACTCAGACAATGTGGATAATATATTATACATAACACATGAGATGGTTAGCAGCTTAAATAATGTAGCATGGTAGTTCTGAGTATACTGTCTAGGGCATACTCAACATTTCATAATTACTAGTTACCTTCTTGAATTTTCTCCCTTCAGGGGAGTACTCAAAAGGAGAAGAAACTCAGGAGTCCCACTGGCCATGCAATCTAGACCACTGTCAATTTCTACTACAATAATGAGCCAGTCTAGGATTCTCACCATTAGAGCATTTTTTTTCTTTCTGAAAGACCAGTAACTTCTATCAAGGGACTTGGGATTTCATTAGAACACATCTGAATGGAGCACTGCCAAGAGTTGTGGCCCAACCAACCATCGCAGTGCTTCCTCTGCTTTGCTGTGACTTGCTCTGTCACTCCCCACACAGACACTCAGAGTGGGACAGTTTCTAGTCTTACACTTTCATTTTAAAGAGAAGAGTATCAAAGCTATGATAGAAAAGCAAGTACCTGGTTTGACTAAAATGTCACAATAGGGAAGTGGAAGATCAATAATAAGGCTATTGTCTGTTATGGACATTTTATTTATATGCTATCTGCTATAGCATTTGGAGTGAAAAGAAGTCCCAATTTTAAGCAACGTAGGACTGTGAAAGAAAATCAATGCACAAATAATTAGGAACCTTAGGAAAGTGCACAAAGGGAGGCACATCAGTGGAGTAGGCAGTATAGGAAATATCCAAGGAAGCAGATCTAGATGCTAGAGCTGATGAACAGGGATAGATGGGAGGCTCCTGCTCTTGGGGCCATACGAAAACCCCTTCTTCTAACTGGGCAAGGTAGCCCACCCAAAGCACAGAGGTACCTAAAGGATAAATGATTCAACTATTCATAGAAGTATCAGATTTTAAAAATCATAGGAAAAAATAATTTAAATAAAGATACTGCAAAGGAATTACTCATCTCCTTTTGAACTTAGAATATTATAAAAATAAAAAGCTCTAGTAATTTAGATAAAATATTAATCTTGGTGTAATACTATTGTATTTAAGCCGTATGTACATTTGTACACTAAT
>NW_004524579.1:15632874-15638382 GCF_000260255.1 Octodon degus | reverse complement strand
AATTTGTTTCCAGGTCTTTATATTTCTCATTAAAGAAGCTCTGTGAATGATATTCTAAAAGGTAATGGAATAAAAATGGCCAGGTATGAATTCTAACTTCACTATTGTCTTAATTACTTTTCTCATTGCTGAGAAAAGATGTTGGACACCCACAGTTAATGGACGAAAAATTTATTTCAGCTCACAGTTAGTAGAAGTTTCAGTCCACAATTGGCTGGTCCCAGGCAGGGGGCCATGGCAGAGGGGCATCAGAGAGGAGAAAGTATTCATGGCAGACAGAAGACAGCAAAAGCAGCAAGCAGAAAACGACAAGGAAGCAGTCTCTTTCTGTCCCTTATATTTTATCTAGACTGCCTTCCCTTGGTTGGCATGGTCTGGCAAGCCTAAAGGGAAAAACACATCAGAAAGCCAATTCCAGGTCCCTGGGATGCTGTCCACTCTATTCCTTCCTGTAAATATGGAAGCACAACAAGAAAAGCTGAAAAATGTGTTTTTGTTCTCTAAATTTCTTTTATAAATAATTTGAAATCAGAAAGCACTGGTAGAAAAAAGAAAGAAAGAAAGAAAGCACTGGAAGTAAATAGCTTCAGCTCCACAAAACCACTTAGAAATATCTGGAAATTGCTGAATTCAGAGACACAATCCACTTTTGTGTCTCTTTTTTCTAAGCTTAATTTTATAAAGGCCAATATATTTTTGGCATGTTACAATGATTGATTTGATGCTTTGTAAATTAATATTTCCAAAAGTTTGTTTCACTTAAGACAAAAATGGTAATCCATGAAGTTTCCATAAGAAAATTTTGTAGTTAATGCTTGATTAGAAAAAATACATTAGACAATTTTCTGAAAAGTTTCTGTGACATCATAAAAAATGTATTTATTCTTTATTCCTGGCTCTTCGTTCTGTCACAAACCATCAAAACTTTTAATTTCCTGAACAATATCAGTAGCTTATTATGCTAAAATGAGTTTTGGGAACCCAAGATTAGTGTCTCCTTAACTGATGGGGATTGTGGAGCTTCTCAATTTGTGAATATAGCAGTTTCACAGACAGTGCACGTTCAGAGTGCTTGATGGAAAACGGCACATTTCCCCCATCATTATTCTGTTGCACACCTACTATGCCTTTCTTCCCTTTGCTCACTGGTAAGTTGTATGCTTTAGAAGAAAACTGTAATTTTCAATGTGGATCCTCTTTAAATTCTATGAGTCGTTTTATGGAATTACACAACCTGCAGGTGGAGTGTCACATGGTGACCTCACATTTACAGTCTATTGGACCAAGAGCAGTAAAGTTGGTGTGACCAGGACTTTCACCTAAGTCTGAGATGAAGGCAGGCTTGCGAGACAGAGCCACAGCCTCTAATGTCTGTACCAAGTTTTGTTAGTATCCGAATTGGACTCAATTATAGGACACCCATGGGGATGCTTGTTTGAAGAAAGGGTAGCTTGTAGGACATCTTGATATGCTAAAGTGTGTTCAAATTGTCAGTAGCAGCAAACTGTTGCCAAATTACTAGTTTACGCCTAAATTCTTTACTTGGGAATAACATCCTAGGCTTTTGTAGCAATTTGTACCCACTCTTAGGAAATCCTCTTATAAAAACTTCTATACTCCTCATAGTACATTACACTTAACTTTGGGTTAGGCACTTATAAGTAAATGAAGAGAAATAAAACGTATAAACACAAGTGAGTCTTTGTTTGCTCTGCTTGCTATCACAGAACCCTTAGCCACTGATGTTGTTTTTATTTCTCCTTTTAATTTCAGGCTTTAGACCTTCATTAGAAAATCAACCTTAAAATCTCTGGTTTATCCACAATTTTCCTGAAGGCAGCCAGCTGCAGGGGTGCACGACTATAAACCTAGCGCTCAGACTGAGGCAGAAAAGTGGCTGCAAGTTTAAGGCCAGTCTGGGCTACATAGTGAGCGTAAGGCAGCCTGAACTGCATAGCAAGATACTGTCAAAAAAAGACATACAGATTTTCTTTACTTCAGGAAAATGAAAATCAAAATACATCATGCTGAAACTTATAGGGTGCAACAAAAGCTGTACTAGGAAGGACATTTGTTGTCATGAACAGAACAATCACTCTTAGAAGATCTCAACTGGGTTGGTGGTACACATCTGTAACCTGGCACTTGGCAGGCAAGAACATCACTGTTAGTTTGAGGCCAGCTTGGGATATACAATGAGTTCATGGACAGCCTGTACCAAGTAAGGAGACCCTGTGTCATAAAAACAAACAAAAAACCATAAGTACATACCCAAACTTTATATTGGAAGAACAGGGAAAAGAACAAATCAAATCTTAAAGAAGAAAGATGAGTGCAAACATAAACAAGGGCTAGAAAAAACAAACAAAAAAAAACTGCACTCAAGAACTAGATCTTTGAGAAGATAAAAAACATGAGCAATCCTTCATGAGACTGGTAATGTGACATTTTTTCAGTCTGAGCCTGAAAAATATTTAGTTATGACCTATTCTTCTATAGGAGCCCAAAGAAAACTTAAACAACTCAGGGAAACCAAAAGGATATGCTGTGTAGTCTTGCAGGTATTGTTTCTATGACCAGAGGATGCTGGTTCTCTACAGGCAATGTCTTGATTTGTCATCTACGGCAGTTGACTGAACACCATGGAACATTATGGTCTTACTGAGAACATTCTAGAAGATTCTCAACACAGAGAGAAAACACACGGATTCACATTTCAAAAGCAAGGCTACCTTTAAGTTTGTGTAGGTGAAATAACATGGAGAACATTTCCCAGGATGTGTTTGTGATTATGAGTGAGTCCATGGACTTCTCCAGGAAGTGAGCATTTCCCCAAACATGGTACTCTTGAACAACAGTGAAGTAAAGGCAAGGAGTTTTCTGGTTCTGGTTCGGCTCCTATCCATATAAATATTCTGGCATAAAGATTCTTCATTATCAAAAACAAAAACAATTCATGAAGAACAGTCAGATTGCCTAGGTTTTAAAAAGGTATAAGAGAGTTTTGTGGCCAAAAGGGAAGAAAAATGAATGATCTTGAAACAAACACAAGGCCTACATGAAGTCCTATAAAGACAAGCCAAGAATGAACAGCCAATTAGCATAAGAATTGTAGTTTGGGAAATGAACATGTCTATCTTAAGAAAAGTTATTTATTTATTTATTTATTTATTTATTTATTTACTATTATCTTTAGCGAAACCGGAGACTGAACTCAGGCCCTTGTGTTTGCCAGGTCAGTGCTTATTCTACTGAACCATCTCCCCGTCCCCTTGAAAAAAGTTCTTCAATGCCAAATAACTTGTATTATCCAGAAATCTTGGCACAATGTGTTCGCTATTTATTTTCTAAGAGAGGCAAAAGTTTAAATCTTATGTGAAATTTTCTTTTTCTTACCTGATTGCAAGAAAGTTTAGGTTAAAAATTATGTAATAGGCAATGAAAGAAAATATATATTTTTCTGAATTTCAGTGCAATCTGTGGTTTGCAAAAATATTGTGCAGTACAAGGCTATGATATAATTTCTGACTATATCGATCATATATCTAATGATCTATCCTAGTGACACTGAATTATATGCAATTCAATATTTTTTTTCTTTGCCTGAAATTTTGTAATCTTTACCAGTACTTTACAAATAATTTTCTCAAGCATCAATTTTATGAAGACTTCCCTACATAATTCCAGTTGTGCTGCTCCAGTGGTATTTGCCATTTTATTTTTTTACACTGCAATCATGAATTAAAATGTTTCTATGGATACCATATTGAATACACAGTTTTACATACCAATGTTCCTCTATTGGACTATGCCAAAAAAAAAAAAAAAAAAAAAAAACAAAAAAAAAAAAAAAAAAAAACCCAGCTGTCATAGGTTGCATCGTTGAAATATAATTACTTTTTAAATGAATAAATGAATGTACTATAAAAGTGGCTATTTAGACTCTAAGTGATGACCAGTCAAAGTTTACAATCACGTAAATCTAACATGAACTCCTCAGGAGGTCCCATGAGATCCTTTATGTGTGGTGGTCAACCAGAAGAAAAAAAAAATAAATAAACCTCTTCCCCTAATAAGCGATAAAAACTGGAATAGAGTACACCCCACGTTACATTACTATTAATTATGCTTGCAATATTGAAATAGTTATAATAGTAGATGCTTTGTAATATTTTAAAAATTTAATTAAATAATAAAAGTAGTCTTCCTAGCATTGTAGAAGAGGTTTAATTCTGAATTTCCATCAGTGCATTTTCCTTTATTTACCATTCCTCCTAGAATGTATTTGTCACTCCACACTGGCAGCTTGACTTCCCTTTTGCTATTACAGAACTGCGTCTTCACACATACAAACAAGTGCGTGCTATTCCTTCTGCCTGAAATGTGCTTCATCCCTCCTCCATTTGATGAAGTCTTGCTCTTTCTTCAAGATTCTCTTCAAATTTATCTCTTCTTCAAGTCCCAGGATAAACTAGCTCTTCCTTGCCTTTGGGCCAGCATTTAGGAGAGTGCCTAAAGCCTACAAGTAGACAACAAACATCAACTTATAATATTTTTGACCCTCAGTTAGGTTTGGAGTTCTTTACTGTCAGAGAGAATTCTTTATTCTTCTAAAACTCTGTTTCCTCCTACCACGTCTGGGAAAACATGTTTAAAACATATCTGATAAATAGATAAACAGAACCAAATTGAAGTTCAGGAATTGAAAGATAAGATTATGGCTAGTCCTGGCCAACAGCTCATTTTCTATTCCTGGTTAATTCTCTTAAGAATTAAATTCTATGCTATTTTCCAACTATCAGCACAAATAATCCCTTGTTTGCTAGCAAAAGTATTCGTAGTTTGACTCAAAGATATTATATTTGTGATTACAAATAAAGTGGATGCCTTGGTGCATATATTATGCTAGAATGAAGAAAGAATTATGTTGGGAAAATAAAGTTTCAATCTTGAATAAATGTTTATCACCTAAGTGAATTATATTTGTATTTGAGCATAGTTCTATTTTTTTATGCAAACTTTTGTAGATTCAGCTGTACAACATGAACTGACCAAAGAAGACATACCAAACTTAATCTTGAAGTTAGGAAATTAAATTCATTGTAACTTTCTTTTTTTTTTTTTCCCTTGGTGGTTGTAGGGTCTTACTATGAAGCTTGCACTCATGGTGGTCCTCCTGCTTTCAGCCTTTCCAGTGCTGGGATTATAGGAATGCACCACTACACCCAGACTCTGGCCAGCTCAGTCCACCCTGAGGGTGGGGCTGGTGCAGCATGAGGTGTCAAGGATCGAACTATGGTCCCCGTGCCTAAGCAAGCACTTTATTCTGCTGAGCTATCTTGCTGGCCCTATTGTACATTCTTTGCAGACTTGTGTATATTATTTTTAAGGGTTATGTGCCTTAAGTATTTGAATAAACCCACTTTGAATCCAGATCAATATGGCTATAGGAAGTTTATTTTGCTAGAATTCTCTTCATACCTTTTCCCACATATTTCTGGAATCACT
>NW_004524579.1:15607980-15627998 GCF_000260255.1 Octodon degus | reverse complement strand
AAATTAAAATAAAATAAAATAAAATGTTCCCAATTTATAATGAAAGTTTACTCTTCCTATATTCATTCATGATTGCTTATGACTTATAATCCCAAGACAATTTTTAATTACTCTTTAGATTATTAGTAACCCTCGCTTAAATATATTAAAAGACTACTGAATTACTTTTTAAAATTACATTTTAGGCAACAGACTTAGCCTTACTGTTGCTGTCTCTATCCATCAGGGTTAAAATTCAGTTATAGAATGCCATTAAAATTATATCATATACTTAATAAGGAGAAATACTCAACTATCTTTTTGCATTACTGTATCATCAACTTTTGCAGCTCTGGAACAAAATAACTGACACAACTTAAGGGAAGGGGTTAATTTGGTTCATGGTTTTAGGTGATTTCAGTCCACAGTCAGCTGTTTCTAAATCAATCAAGTGATACAATTAAGTGTAAACACCACATCCACATCCCATCCAGTGTCAACCTCACATCCAAACACATATTCTTAAACCACACTTACTTTCAAAAAATTCTACAATAATAAATTAATAATTCCAACTAATTCTGGTGCACAATCAAAAAGGCTATATCCCTTCTCAAATTATCAATTTTTCCAGAATTTGTCAAAGTTCAAGTCATTCTCTCTGTTTTTTTTTTAATGTATTTAGAGCAGGGTCTACAGAGTCTCACTACACAGATCAGACTAGTAGTAGCCTCTTGTTTTCAGCCTCCCAAGAGCTGGGATTACAGGTACACACCAAAATGCTCAGTCTCAGTCACTTTCTCAGTGAGCCCTAGGGGGAGGGCCAGCACAGCTTGTGGTTCCGGGGATCTAACCCTGGTCCCTGTGCTCTGCCTAAGCAGGCACTATAGTCCACTGAGCTATCTGTCCAGCCCTCAAGTCTTATTCTCTTCTAATACTCCATGCAAACACTTAGGTCTATAAAGATAAAAATAAAAATAAAACTACATAATTCCAATGTGCTGTGGTGCAGAGTAGGGTCTACTCTGAGTAAATATTCTCATTCTCATTGGGAGATATTGAAGGACAGAAATCAATCGGACCAAAATAAGATAAAAGCCCCAAGGGAAAACATTAATCCTGTATCTTTGTGCCTTTCACCCAGGGAACACAATGGTGAAGTGTGAAGCTTGCTAGCCCCATACAAGTACTCGGTTTCTTTCTAACAGAATTAATGTCTTCATTTCCCTCACCATCTTTAACTCCACTCCACTTTTACATGTAGCTTCTTCTATGCCAAAATTTAAATTTTTCATGTTATCTGCTTATTTTTTGCCACTAAATTCTCTCTTTTATTCGTAAGGGCATTAGTGCAATGCTTTTTCAATAATAGTAAACAAAGAGAAAGGAAAAATATGTGATCATGAAATTGATAAGCAAAGGAATGCTTAATACACAAAACAATGATCTACACTGCACTATATAAGGCAAAGATATCATTCCAGTAATTTTGTTAGACAAATTTGAAAGCACTCAAGTCATTAATACTAAAGGACTTTTACAAAAAGTTTAGGATATTCATGTAAAAGAGTACACGGTAAAGCCGATATAATAGTATATTAAAAAGCAAATAGAATTCAATTTGTTACCCTCATATGCATTGGTGTACAAAAAGCAAAACTATTGGATTACACCTCAACATTTTTTTTGATCTAGCACTGGGCTTCATCCTTGTCCCTTAACTTTTTTCTCAGTCAAGTTTTCACTAAGTGGTTAAGGCAGCAGTACGCATAGCGCAGCTTGAATGCTGGGTTGCTTTAAACCATCCTCCACAAGTACAACCCATCCACCACCAAAAATATCAGTCTTGAGCAGAGTCTGAGGTTCCAGGGCAAATCTCAACAATTTTTTTGCAGGAGTATAATACACATGGCTTCTTGTCCAATTGCTAACTAAGTCCTTCTTCTTGGGTCTGGCCTTCACTGTTCGCTTTCCTGTGCCTATAATTTTCTGAGCTCTAACCAGAATCACCAATCAGGTTCTGCTTACAAAAATCTAGAACTTTTCCAGCCTGCTTCCCTCAAGCTTTCCAAATTCTCCCCACAAACTAATTCCAAGGTCTTCTAAACCTACTGCTTAAGTACAGTCATCACAAAGATCTGCGCCTGACACCAATTTTCTTCATCCATTAGCTTTCCCATTACTGAGAAGTAATTTCAACATTCATAATTTAAAGAAAAGGAGGTTTCAGTTGGGTCATAGTTTCAAAAGATTTAGTCTCTTGTTGGCTGACTGCAAGGTGAAGCATAGTAAGGGAATAGCATGGAAAGTCAAATATACTGAGGTCAGAATAGCCAGGAAGCACAGCAAGGGAGCAGTGCCAAATAAGAAGACTCTCAGGCTTTCTTAATGTCTTTCTTGTTTTCTAAGGAAATAAGGCTGTAATAGTTCAACAAACACTGAAGACTGATAAACTCATTCAGAAAGTTATGCTAACGTTTACTGCTACTTGAAAGTGAAATTTTAAAATTATTGAGGCTGGGGAGTTAGCTCAGTAGAATAAGCACTTGCCTGATAAGCAAAAGGGTCTGACTTTAATCTCTGGCTGCATCAAAAAAAAAATGAATGAAAGAAAGAAAGAAAGAAAGAAAGAAAGAAAGAAAGAAAGAAAGAAAGAAAGAAAGGTTATTAGAAGTTCCACTTTAAAAGTTGACATTTTATTACAAAGGTATTTTCTAGAATCTACTGAAATGGTTATAGTTATTGCTTGTGAAGGTGATTACTAAATACAAAATAATTTTCCTGGAATTGTCAAGAATTTCAAATACATCATCAATAGTTTTCCAAATTAACAACTACAATTGGCATGATTTTATTTGAACAACTCACTTGGAAATTAACAACAAACCACTCACAACATTTTAAATTATTCTCTAATGTCCTAGAAAAAAATCATAAGCTCAGGCTATACTTGATATATCAAACTATTTAAAAGCAATTAGCATAGAAGGTGAAACACCCACACCTGGGCTCATGAATATCACAGATAGGAGAATCAATATGCAGGTCGGTTTACTTCAAGGCAGTAAAAATAGATCAATTGCTGTTCTGCAGTTTCTAGATACAATTCATAAATTCCAGAGGTTTATATTCTGATAACTTCATATTTCTAGATAATGAGCTAAATGACTTTGGAAATAGAATTATAATGAAACTGGAAATTGTAGTTATTTATATATTTGTATATTATTTATGGAAAAACTAATAGAAACATGATGACTAGCTCCAATTAACAATATGTATGACATTATTAATATGTCATAAAATGGTGTCATATTGTTGATTTGCATGTTTTCTTTTAAAAATGAATATTAAAGATTACATGATTTAAAATCAGTTGTGCAGCTGTCACTTGTATATTAAAGCATGAAACTTGCACCAGAATTCAGGAGACACCTGTTTCTACTCACTTTATTTCTCTAAGATGGTAACAAAATTCAAATTCTATGAACACTAAAGAACACAAAATATTTAAAGAAAAATGTATTATATCCTTTTTTGCTAAAAAAATTTCAAGTATCATGTCAATTTATCTCTTAATTTTTTCAGTTATTGCATAAGCCAAAGCTATTCTTGGCTAGTTTACTAGATAAAAAATGTATATTTATGACACTGGGAATGTATCAAAAGGATTTTATCTTGGAGTAGCAATTACTCTACCTGGGGGTAGAGTAATTACCCTATGACATAAGGTGTACTGCAAGTAAAATACTAAGCTGAGCATCTAAGATATATGAGATGTTGCACAAAATTTTATAACCAGTTATCTCTACTCTTGAGTTCTTAATCTTGCTTCCTTTGTCAGTTAACTTAGTTATTGTTGCACAAACTTTTAATCTTTCCATTGTTTAAACTTTCTGTTGTCTCGGAGTATTTCCACACTCTCTTGTCATTTGAAATACAAGTGTTATTTTCATGAACTGATAAAACTGATGAAAGATAATTCTGTTATGACCCAAAATGAAAAGTTGCAGAGAGGACACCTGGTACCAATAGTTACTGATATCTGATACCATAATATCTGGTACCTAATTTCCTTGAAACCCTTTAGAGTACTCACTTTTTGTTTAGCACTTGTCAGGGCCTTGTGACTCACTAGCTTTTTCAAGCAAAGTAATTGGCTTGATAGTCCTTATTTTGGATATTCATCTTACCTTCCAGAAGTAATTAGTGAAGATTACGGTGGTAACATTGTATTTTCTTTCTTCAATAGGGATCTTTGCATAAATGTTTTCATGTTTTGTAATGAAAATCATTTCCAGCATGTACAAAGCTGTAATTTCCTGTTATTATTGCCTTGAAAATGTGATTGAAACACTTTGATATCGACCTACATATTCATCTTCCACCTTCTAATTTAGACACTCCTTTATTTTTTTAGAAAAACATTTTTACTTTTTACTTTCTAAAATATTTCAGTTATTTCCATTACAGATGCCTCTCTTTGCTATCCACATCTATTTTTTCTTTATAAGTTCTGGAAAAATCCTTCAATTGCATCATAATCATCAATTATGCTATTTTCCAATATAAATACATTCCCTTTTTTTAATGTATTTAGTACAGGGTCTACAGGGTCTCACTACACAGATCGGACTTGCAATGATCCTCCCGTTTTCAGCCTCCCAAGTGCTGCGATTACAGGTGTGTGCCACCATTCCCAGTCTCAATCGCTGTCTCAGCACACCCAGGCATGGGACCCCGGGGAGTGAACCCCTGCCCCTGCACTCCGCCTAAACACATGCTTTAGTCTGATGAGCTATCTGGCCAGCTTATATTCCATTTTTCTGATGTAGTTAATTTTTTCTTTTAAAATCACTTTTCTCTACTTTGAAAGATTTCCTTATATCTTGGTTTTTCATCTCAAGTATTCTTTTCTTACGTGTTCTGCTCATATTTAACTGGTGCTCCTTACTCTTAAAATATTTGGAAATTTTCAGTTTCTTAATTTTTTTTGAATAATGGGATAGGTCCATTTTTTGTGTAATCTTTGGTTATTAATTACCTTTATGAACTACCTTAGAAGGTAATTAAACAAGTCATTTGTTCTCACTCAGACATACCTCTGGAGTTGGCTGTGGGTATTAGGTGATTTAGATCAGGGTTATCCAGGGATAGATCTATCAGAGAGTTTCTGTGTAATTATTATTTATTCTGTCTAATATAATGATAACTTTTTTCTCCTGAATGGAAAATACATAAGAGGTGTAGTAAAGTATGTAAGTCCTCATAAACCTCCATTCAGTAGTAAAACACTATCATGTTTCCCCTATTGTATTGGTCTGACAAAGGATGCGAACATATACTTTGGTGCAGCCTAACATTGAAAGGTAGAGAAACATATACTGTCGTTGTAGAAAAAAAATTTAAAAGATTCAAGCAATGGCAATGTGTATAAGAAGAGGTTAAAATTAGGCCAAAATGCCATCTACCAAAAGTTTGTCCTTTTATGGGAGGAGGGGGTACCTGGGATCAAACTTGGCACTTCGCCCTTGCTGGACAGGTACTTGTGCTGTAAAGCTATCTCTTTAAGGTTTGTATGTAGTGTGCCTTTCCTTAAACTATACCTGTAAGTCTTACTCTTTAAATTTACCTTTTAGTAAATACAGCATACTATATTCTATGTTTATCAATAACTATGGTGAACTAATTTGCGTTAGCTCCCATGTCCACTGAGATGCTAATGAATCTCTTCAAATCTTCTTTGGAATAATTTCAGAGTATAGTGATCATCCTGACTCAATCCTGTGTCCAGCAGACATATGTTTAATGTGGGTTTTGGGAACTGCACTGCAAACTTTGCTGTCCTTCTACTTCATAGCTGGCTGTCTTTCAGGACAGATGGGATTTATGTAGTATCACAGTGCATAGAGTGCTTAAAGTACATGTAAGGCCAGCAATTACTTTCTTTCTTTCTTTCTTTCTTTCTTTCTTTCTTTCTTTCTTTCTTTCTTTCTTTCTTTCTTTCCTTCCTTCCTTCCTTCCTTCCTTCCTTCCTTCCTTCCTTTCTTTCTTTCTTTCTTTCTTTCTTTCTTTCTTTCTTTCTTTCTTTCCTTCTTTCTTTCTTTCTCCTACCTGCAATCAAATTCAGGGCCTGACACTATACTACTACGCTACATCCTGGGTTAGGCCAACAGTTCTTGAGTATGTTTATCCACCATTTCTGGGTTCTTCTCATCATGTTACATGCAGCTGTTGTTTTCTATGACTTACGCCTTAAAACAGACATAAAAAAGCAGCAACATATTTTGAAAAATTGTGAAAAATTATCAAATGATCTGTTTTGAAAACAGGAGTCACAAAAAAGGGGAAATATTCAGAAATTTTTAGTTTTTTAAATAAAAATGAGCTTAAGACAGATGAGACAAGTCTTGCATATATACTATCAGATACATAGATCTCTGTAGAGGGGTAGTATTGCTTCAATAATATCTATCAACAGAGCCTAATATTTTACTGAATTTTCAATAATATCTGTCAACAGAGCCTAATATTTTACTGAATTTTCAACCTTAACTTAGGCTTTAATCATTTAATTTCTTCTTTTGCAACATTCTCACAGGAATTATTTATGTAACTTAAGAGTGACTATATCAGGATATTTTCCAAACATCATTTTAAAACTGTAGTATACATCCAGAAAGATTGTAAATTCTGACAGCTTAAGATAATCTTAACTACTTGATTAATATATTCAAGGATATCTGAATTTATTCCTTTTTTAAATTTAGGACAGGGTTACAAGGTGTACAGAATCTCACTACATAGATCAGACTCAAAGTAATTCTCCTGTTTTCAGCTTCTCAAGAGCTGTGATTAAAGCTGTGAGCCACCACACCCAGTCTCAATTGTTGTGAGCCTCAGGGGTGGGGTCGGTGGGGCCTGTCATGAGATTATTCTTAAAGACACTGCAACAGCTTTTTTTGTCTTCACTATTTCTTATGAAAATTCATTGGGAGGCTCATGAAAAATTATATTAAGACCTCACAGAACAAAAATACATATAAAACATGATCACATGAGGTACAAGTGTTTTCCTGAGGAGTGAGTAGGATGGAGAACACATGCAAACAACTATCTGTTTTATAGCATTTGGTAATAATTGTGTAGGGTAAATCACTATGTGTAATTCTGTAACTTCTACACATTAAAAAAAGTTAAACATTATCTTTATCATGTAGTTAGCATGTGAACTAGATCATTACTGAATCTGATCCATGTTATTGCAAAACAACATATGTTTCGTAACTAGTTGAAGTCAAAGTTTGCTAACTCAGTCTACTATACCAGTCTTTAATCAACATAAAATTTCTAGAAATATTTGTACTATTTAGCATTGTATTGGTGAACTTTCTTGATGCTAGGCCAACTGCTTGATATCCACAACTTAAAGGAAGAGAGATTTATTTGGCTTATAATTTCAGAGGACCCAGTCAGAAATGGTTTGGCTCCAGATGGAAACATTCTGGTGGACAGGTGTGGCAGAGCGAACGATTTCATTCTTAGTAGCCAGAAAGCAAAGCAAGGGAATACTGTAAGATATGAAAGGGTGAGGAATTAGACATGGACTCCAGGGTCTTGCTTCCGAGGCCATCCAGACTTACATGGTCCTGCCAGGCATATTTCAATCCAGTCAAGTTGGCTACCACGTTTGGTGATCACAACTATACCAGGGGTCATTGTGTCAACAGAACCGGAATTATCTGCTATAATAGGCAATGCCAAAGGATCTCCACCGATGAAATCAAGGCAAAATATAAAAGGAAAAGCTTAGAATGATGATAAAATGAAGTTGAACAGGAAAATGAAAGAGCACTGACAGCATTGAAGTGTGTTCAACATATGGGAAAAATGTAACATGTCATATTAATAGAACGAAAGTAAAATACAAGATTTACTTAATTGCCAAAGAAAAGACATGTGACAAAACCCATCACAGTTTTATGATTAAAAACACTCAGAACACTAAGAATAGCAACATAATTTTTAATGTGATAAAAGACATCTATAGAAATATATAGTAGACAACATACTCAGTGTTGACTAAAATATTTCCTCTCTTATTAAAAAGAGAATAAGTATATGTAAAACAAGTTACAACAAGTAACTTAAACCACTACTTCAAATGAATACTGGATGTACTAACCAGAGAAATTAGCCAAAAGATGTCAGTAAAATATAACTAAGTTGAAAAAAATAACTAGAAGTATTTATATTTGCAGATGATATGATCTTATTCACCAAAGGTTCTAAACAGCTCCAAAGAAATTTACCAAATTCAGCAATTTCTAGATTAGAAGAAAAAGTTATAAAATAATTTTTATTTTTATATACTTGCAATGAACAAACTGAAAATATACTAAGACATCAATCCTATTTATGACAGTATTAAAATAAAATTTAGTACATTTAAAATTATAAAGATTAATGTATGTATTAAAGAAAACATAAATACATGGAAAGTTAAGCTACATTTAGGGACTAGAAAACAATATTACTGAGATCTCAACAGCAGTCCAGTTAATTTTCAGATGCATCATTAACTTTGTGAAAATTTTATCATAAAAGTATAATTCAATGACCAAAAAACTAACAGCATCAATAAAAAGAGGGAAAAACTAAAAATAAAAAATAAAAGTAAAATAAAATAAGAGGGCTAATGATTTCATTATATGTTTCACAGGGAATAATATGCAGATTGATGGTAAGGACATGAGAAGATGCAGAAAATCACAAACCATCAGGAAAATGCAAATCTAAGTGACATAATACTTTTCCCATTTATTAAATACCTATAATTGGAAAAATTAAAAGTAACAAGTAGGAAAGAAATTTGAATTTCTGGCAATAATATAACATGATCTTTTCTAATAGTGTTTGTAAAAAAGATATGATGTCTGCATCGTGCACAACTGATAACCACTAGGAAGACAGTATGCAATGTGTTAATTATTGAAACTGTCCTATCAATTTGAATTGAAACTGTCTCATTGCTATTTGTTTCTCAATAAAATTATGGAAAAAAATAAATAATTAACATGATCTAGTTGTGGTACAAAACAATTTAGTATTGTCTCAAAAAGTTAAAAATTGTATTCTCAAATAGGAAGAGATAAATATTGTTATTCCATTTAAATGGAATATTTAGAATATGCATATTCAGAGTTATGAACAAGAGATTCAAGGTTACCAGTACATGTGAGAAAGGGGGAATATTCCTTATGGAAGATATTTTTGTTTGCAGTTATGAAAATTTTGAATTATAAAATCATATGAAATGAATGTACAGAAAGTGAATTTAACTAATGGCACCAAATTGCCACTTAATAAGTAAAATGAAAATGTGTGTTGTTGATATTTTAAAATTTGTCAGCTTTTAATGTGATAATTTACCACTTTAATGAGTGAACAAGATACATTTAAAAAACAAGCTAATATAGCACCTGTTTCAGGAAGGTTTTGAATTTAAAAAATATGTTAGTGATTATGTGATTACTGAATCAATTAATAATTAATTATTAAATAAATAATAAATTAATAACTAAATAAATGTGTTGATTATGAGAATTCTATAATTGTAGTCCATGTATTTCTACAGGAACAAAGTACAGATATTTCTGGAATCTATCTCTGTGAAGGGTATATACATTGTAAATTTTATGAATTTTCCCCATGAAAAATATTTGAAAATTAAATTATATTACAGTAGTTGGCAGTGTAATGCCATTATGCTTTATCATCCAGTAGTGATGGGTTTTGTCCTGACAGATCTATAGTATACTGACAATGCCACAAGTAAAAATTACACTTAATGCCTCTAAGCTACTGAGCAGTGCACTGCAGAGGGTCAATCCCTTCTCTTGTGACTGTGAACTGCCAGTGCCCACAGTGGCAGAAGAGCGTCATTCTGCAGGTCCCGAGCTGCTCCAAAGGTCAAATGTCACAATTAAAAATGAAGTTTTTACTGAATAATTAGTGCTTTTGTGCCAACATAAAGCTGAGAAAATGCACCATGTGCATCAATATCCTAAAACGGAATATACTTTTTTTTATGTATTTAGTACAGGGTCTCACTGCACAGATCAGACTCGTAGTGATTCTCCTGTTTTCAGCCTCCCAAGCTCTGGGATTACATTGTGCACCATCGCAACTAGTTTCTGTCATCATTTCAGTATGCCCTGGGGGCAGGGCTGACATGGCATGCTGGGGATCAAACCCCGTCCCTGTGCTCTGCCTCAGCAGGCACTTTAGTCTACTGAGCGATCTGGCTGGCCCAATATTGTAAAACTGAATGAAGTATAAAATGATGTATTAATAAGTCTCCATATAAATATATTTTCTATACTTTTCTACAAAAAGTGATTACAATCATCTAAATTGATGCTATGAATAACTCCTGTGCATTGGAAAGTTATGAACTGTTACTCCCATCTGACAGAGAGCTGGCCTAAACTGAAGATCAAGTCAGTGATGTGCCAAATTCTTCTGGTGAGTTACTAGCATAGACAGAACAAGAAATCACATAACTGAATTAGGAAATCATAACACTAGAGTTATTGTACAAAAATTGATGAGAAGGCTACTGCACTATGAACCTGGACCTGTGCTTTAAGGCAGCGCTCTATGGCTGGGTTGTGCAGCCGTGTAGATATCCACTAACAGAGGGATAGCCATGGCACTCATTGCATATGGTGCATATGTACACAGCATGTACACAGCATGCTTTTCCTCTCCAGTTATGACAACAAAAGTGCTGTTAATCAGTGTTCCCTGAGCTGTCTACTTTTCTTTGAGAACTGTAGCATAGCTAGGAAAAGTGAATAGAAAGGGAGACCGGTGATAATGTAATCCCCCTGAGGGAGGCCAAAGAAGGACTGCAGAAAGTCATTTGAAGGTTCTTGGGTTTATAAGAAAGCAAACTACCATATCACTTAGAGACAGGTATGAAACCTTGAATTCCAGGATGTAGGCTTAAGATGCACATGTCCACCTTGTGTTTTATTGTCTAAGAAAGTAAGCAAAGATAGTAATTGATTCACACAACCAGAGCCCAACAGTTGCTTTCAAATCCCTAATCTTTTTTTGTAGGCCCTCTGCTATATACTAGACTAAATTCCATGCTGACAAATGTGATAAAAAATGCTGAGAATTTCTGCTGTTTTTCATACCCACTGATATTTGACTTTTCCTTTTTGTGATTTTACTCCCCAAATCTCATTTCTAATTACAACACTGTCCCATCTTCTGCCTGTATTTCATTTCTTCCTTTTTGTTTCCTCTGTATCACGTCTTTGATAAGAAAGCTTTTGTCTCATTACAAAACCATTTGTGTCTGTCTTTTCTTCACTGTGAAAGCTATGGAGCCCTACTTTGACTATGCTGTAATTTATAGCTTTCACTGTAATTGCCCATGTGGTATCCATGTTAATATTTGTTCCTCGGCATCATTCTGTGCCTGCCTCTTCACTACTGACACTGGAATTCTTCATCAATGAGTATGACTCTCTGGATGTTTCCCCTCTACAGAAACATTCAGAGAGAAAAAAAAATCCAGAATAAGGAAGGAAAATACGTAAATTATCTGCGTTGTCTTATTTTGAAGTGGGTTCTAACCTCATTCTTGTTGCGCTGAAATGTGAAGCAAAATGTTAGAGGACCCAAGGTTAAATGCTCTTTCTGAAATATCACTTACTATAAACTGAATACCCAATATCTAAAATTAGGTGTAGTATTATATAAATCTGAAACAATATGAAGGCAGTGTTAGTTGGGGATAACGGTGAATAATTATGAACTCATTATATTGAAAGCTTACTCAGACATTATGACCTTTAAATCAGAAGTAGAATACAGCCCATGACAGTAAATCTGAGTCAACAGACTTGGTCATTTTTTAACTTCGCTCAATCCAACTGTGAAAGTTGCAGCACAGACTATGAAGGAAGGGAGGAGCCTGGAAGGAACTGAGCTAAGGCCTGCGTTTAGCTTCTGTGTCACCCCACGCAGGTTCCATGTGGTGTACTCATCAGTGGACTCCTCTCTGAGAAGGACTGTGATAAATGGAAGTTTGTAAATAGCAAGCCAAAGGAGCACAGGCAATGGGGCCTTGCCTATAATATGAACTAAAATAAATTATTTTACATAACAACATTAATTCATATATTTCATACATTTTTATCAAAAGATACTGCCTGGTATTTCATTTGTCTGCTGTATTCTAGAGTTTTTAAAAAGTAGAAAACTGGCTACCTCTCTCACCCTCATTCTCTGGCCTATGTTTTGGTTTATTATGAAGAAGAAAGATAAACCAATTCCAATCCATCTATCCCGATCCTATTCAGAGCCAAGCAATAACAATTATCTCTGTCTTTACATTTTCTCCCATCTCTTGCTATTTCTTGTACAGTAATGAATTGTAACAGCTACTTCTTGCTGACTTCTCTCCCATATAATTAATGTCCTAAGATATTCTATTTACTGGTGAAGCGGTTTGAATCAAGAAGTGATTACTTTTAGAGTAAACAGAGCTGCTAAGCCCTCTCCACAAACAAAGCTGACAGCAGTTTTATTTTTAAAATAATCAAATTGAAATCCCCCAAAAGCTCCAAGTTTAGAACTTCTTATTTATTATGCCTGTGTAGGTATTTTGTGCATGTGAAAAGTATATTAATATTTAGAACAGAAGATAGAAAAAGTACATAGATGGAAATAAAGAAATGGCTTAAAGAAACCAATAATTATGTTACCCACCTAAGCATTCTTATTAGACATAACCAGAAGACCTCATCATAAGTGAAGAAAATCAGTTTATTTTAAAACATGAATTTAATCCTCAAAAATATAAAAATTAGATGAGGAACTTTCTGAGTTGTGGGGAAAAATGTTGTCTGGAATGAAAACAGCAGCCATCACTGAATTTGTAACAAAAGAAAAGGATGTGTCATTGTCAAAATTGTGGGGAGGTGGAGTTTAATTACCCATAGAAAGGAGTCAGGCTTATCTCCCCATATTGAAGGCCATATCAGTCACGTGTTTGCCATAGTTTTCAATTGGTCAATATGCATTAATTAATTGACTAGTTCATTTTCCTGATAATCTTCCACCTTACTCTGCTGTCACAAATGCTTTAGGTAATTTGTACACAAACAGAATTTATCTCTCACAGCTCTGGAGACTTTGAAGTGGAAGGCCAGAACATCAGTAAATCTGTGTGTGATGCAACACTTCACAGATGTCACTACTATTTCTTTTCATGAGGACAGAACCTGCATGGCCTAAGTAAGATATCTCAAGTTTTAAAACTATATTTTTGAGTACTAAATTTTAACATGGTGAATTCTGAGGGACAGCAGCACTTAGACAATATCAACTTATTTATTTATTTATTTGTATTTAGTACAAGGTCTCGGTACACAACTCAGACTTATAGTGATCCTCCTGTTTTCAGGCTCCTTCGCACTGGGATTACAGGCCCCCGCCACCATTCCCCATTTCCCTGGTTGGCTCAGCGCACCTGGGTGCAGGGTCAGGTGGGCCTGTGGTGCCCAGGATATAACCCAAATCCCTGTGCTTACTTAAGCAGGTGCTTTGTCCATTGAGCTATCTCATTGGCCCAGTTTCTTCTTTCTAAATTAAAAATAAATTATTTAAAGAGTGCAAATTAGAATTAAAAGAAAACAATTTACAAGTGATAGAGAATTTAACTTAACAAAGTAATACGTACTTCACACTATTTGTTGTGATACATAGTGTTGTCTTTCAACCAGTTCTTCATATTACCAGATATATGCAAGTAAAATTGGAAGATGAAAGAAAAAAAGAAAGAAATACATAAAAAATTAAGAAAAAAGTAAAAACAATTAAAAAAGAAGACAAAACAAATTAAGCATTAATTGCTCCTTTCCATACACCAGCAGAAATACACAGCATCATTGTACAGATCATTCTGCTTACATACATAGATAAATCTCTTTCCCCTACTCCATCTCCTGTCCTTCTCTTCAACTCAGTAGCTCTTTCTTCTTGAATAAGTTCATCCCCTTTCTAAAACTATAGTGGCCAGGGAGATGGCTCAGTAGAATAAGTGCTTGCCTGGCAAGCACAAGGGACTGAGTTCAATCCCCAGTTCTGAAAAAAAAAAAATCTAGCTATTCATTCTTTAAGCCCAATCCTCTCACAAGCTCTTCTCTTCACCTCTGTCTAACCCTGTAGCAAAGGACTTCACCCTTCCCATTTCTCAAGGTATGTTTTTTCAGTATTCCAGTCCTCTACCTCCAATAAATTCTTCAAGAAAATTACTCCGATTCTGTTTTGCATAAGGACTCTCTTAATGTTATTATAGCAATTTCAAAAATTCAAAACTTTAAAATTATTTTGAATTTTTTTCTTCACTTGGTTCACTCTTATGCATTAGAAAATTTATGATTATTATTTTGCACATTTTTCCATTTCAGTCTTGTGCATAGTAATCTTTTTATGACCCCAAATATACACAGAGAAATAACCTGCTCAATAACCTCCATGTCAATCTGTATTCCTTTCCTCTTCAGGCAATGTCTTAGTCCCTCCTCCATCTCAACTCTCCTATAATCAAGCTTTAGAACTAGTGACATTCAGAAAATAAAGAGCTAGGGTAAAGAACCCTGAGGAGACGGCCCTTAAAGTATGAACCAAGAAGGTAATCAGAGAAGAAGATGCAAACCATTCACAAAAAAGGGAGAACACCAAGAATGCTTTGATGGCATGCTTTGAATTATTCCCAAGTCTGAGGGCTGAGCACAATTCAGGTAAATTCAGCTCACTTACAACTCCCTGCCAGACCTGCTCTTTTGCATGTACAAAGAAATGGTTTGACAGCCTGGCTTTCTGAACACCATCATTGCTTCCATAGGTGACCTTGTCATATTTGCATATTGTGTCACAGACTATCTGAACTTATTTTCTAAAACAAATCCTCTGCATCACTCATCCTTGTCATGTCTACATCCCACAGCACAATTCTGCTCTTTTGATCATGCTTTTTTTTTCATCTAGAAGTCTTTTTTTTTTTTTTTCTAAACATTTAGTTTCTTTATTATGGAGTTCTACCCAAAGCTGAAATCTTTCACCCAGATTTTACTCACATTCATAGCATCTTTAGCACTGAGCAGATACTCTGATTGAACTATATATATTGTAATATTTGAATGTTTCTATATCATGGGTTTATTGAATTGTAAGATTCCTTAGCTAATTGACCATTTATAATACTTGAAATACAGGATTAATACAGGATTTATTTCTATTTTTTATTCTTTGTTTACTGCTGAATGAATAGACAAAATCTCTAAAATTTATTCTAAATGGAACATAGAATTACTTTACTTACTTAAATGGAATATGGTTGCATATAGTTGCATATTTGTCAGTAATAAAGACTTGTGTCCATTAAGTTGACCAGATTCATCATGTGGCTTGACTCATTACCAACAATGAGCACGTTCCTACTAGGAACCTCATTGTTTAATGATGCTCATTTAATTTAACTTGGAACTTTAAATGCCATACATTTAAATGACATACATTTATATTAACTTAGAAGTTTTATATTGTAGCCTAACTAGAGGACTAGTTTTTATAACTAAGAATCAAGTTTCTGGTGCCAATAAAAATTGCTGTTTAAGCGATACTTTTAAATTTTATTTTTAAATACACTGTTCAGATACACTTCTATAATTTCTGTGAAATCACGTCAGTCAGTTGTTTCCTGGTCTCTGCATGTATGCAGTGAAATGGGTTAGAAAGAGTCATGAGTGTTCAGTCTCTGGGCAGCATCCCCAAGTGGGAATGGATATCCACTACTGACACTTGAGTTAGATTGATATTACTAGGAGAGAGACGAACAACTAGAAATGTGGAGATCGTTTGTAACTTAGAAATGAATATAATCCTTATCTTAGGTGATGCATTGTTATTAGAAAATAAAATTACTGTACTATTTATGGCTGCTCTCCTTTATGGTCAAAAACATTATATAATGACTATTAGAAATATCTAGAAGACAAGAAGTGGGCTTGTTTGTGAATATATGTATAAACATTAAACCAAGTTAGTTTAGTTGTACAAATTGGGATAATTTTATCTTTTTTCTTACATTTGTGACCAATGCAAAAATCTTTTCTGTACATATGAAAATAAATACATTGATTTTTACTGTCATATCATTGTTATTATTGCTTTGCTAAGAAATCATCTCACCAATCTTAACCAATGAGAACAGGTTAAGAGTTATAAGTATAATTGAAGATGGGCTCATTTAAGCATCACTGGACTTATTAGCTACCATTGTACAAGCAAATTTTCTAGTACTTTACTTGAGAAAGGACAGACTTATGGGTTGTGTTTTTTACTCAGCCACTTTTGTCTTTTTTTCCTTCAGTCACTGACCTTTATTATTTGTTTTGTTTGATTTTGGGAAACTATTTCCTTACTTGTGTTGAAAAGGCTTGTTACAAAAGAATTCTTCTACTTTCTTTTAATTCACTAATGTGTTAATCCAAGGATAAAAGTCTGAGCATGATTTCAGAAGCCTACATTCAATGCTTTTAGTAATGGCCAGTTCAGTTTTCAAAAAAATATTTCTAACTGAGTTTTACAGTTTATTAAAATACTTGAGTGTAAATACTATATCTACCCAAAATTATTGCATTAACACCCTCATGTTAAATTCTTACAGCCCAGTACTATATCAAAGTCATGGAATGTTCTGGCCTATTCATCTGGAGTAATCTTGCATCCTACTATATCTAATAACAAGAGGAAAGTAGTTAAAAGTAAATTGAAATTCTGAAGATTTTGTTATTTTTTAATATTTTTGCTATTTTAAGATTGCATGTAGTTCTTATTCTTGGTCAATCACTAGTTTAAGCTATTTCCAAATATTATTAATATCATTATTTTCATTTTTGGATTCAAAACATTCAGCACCTGGCTCTGAAGCTAAAAAGGCTATGTTATATAATAGTGAATACTTCTGATGCATTAATTTTAATTTTATTTTGGGGGAAAGGATCTACAGGGTTTTCAGTGTCTCACTACTAGATCAGATTTATAGTGATCTGCCTGTTTACAGCCTCCTAAGGCTGTGATTACAGGTGTATGCCACCACACCCAGTCTCAATTGCCTTCTCAGCATGCTGCTGATTGGAACCGCTGGCCAGGGGATCGAACCCCTGGCCCCTGAACCTGTTTGCAGGTGCCTTAATCCACTGAGCTATTTGTCCAGGCCCTATACAATAAGTTTCTTTTTGAACCCGGGATTGAACTCTGACCCTTGTGCTTGCCAGGCAAGTCTTTATTCTACTGAGCCATCTCTCCAACCCATTGCTATATTAGTTGATGGAAAATTTCACATTCTTCTTTTATTCAGACATAGCTTGTTTTATTGATTTTTTCACTGATCTAATAACTAAAGTAAAACACTTCAAAAAAAATAGATGGCACCAGTGTTGCTTTATCCTTGTACCTGTAGGCCCATGAAGGTCATCCAGGTATGCAGAAATAAAAGTGTTTCTACAGAAGTTCCTTGTGCTTTTCCTTTAAATTCCACTTCCAATAATATATAGCCTCAACCTGGTTTTCAAGTCTTGATTCCAATTCTTCTTTTTTTTTAACTTGGAAATAGAACAAAGTAGATTTTTATCTGGGAAACTAAGGCATTCAAAAGTACTATTTTTTAAAATTTAATTTATTTTTTATCTTGAAGAGTAAAAACAAAAGCAAGAACAAAAATCAGAAACAAAGACAGGAACAGGGCAACATTCAAAAATACATATGTTACAGATTTTCAAAACAAGAATAGCTGATCAACAATGGTTTATATATCATCTATTTTTATTGTCAAATCTGTTGCTCAGATTAACAGATATAGTTACGTACAGACATATGATGGAATCTTGCCCTTTGCTTTCAAAAAAACCTTAAATCCTTTTCTTGTCTCCCTTATTTTCTTTTTTACCTTTTTCAGAAATTTATCTTGAGCAATAAGTGATATAAGGTTAGAAATTGTACATATTTAGGAGACAAAGATGACAGGTATTCAGGCATGGTTTTTCTATTCCACATTGCTGTCCTTGATTCTCTGAGAAAGAAATACAAAAGGCAAATCATAGCCATTCTTGCTGTGGTAAGATAGTATCTCAAAGTTGTTTTAATTTGCATTTCTCACATGGCCAGTGGTGTGGAGAATTTTTTTTCAGGTATTTATTCGATTCCAATTCTTGAGTTGCAGCTCAGTAGGTCCATTTTGACAGTGCATATCAGAATGGAGCCGCACAGCAGCCATACACAAGCCAGGCCCACCCAGTTGAGTCCAAGTCCCATAGATCTAGACCTGATGAGCTGAGGTGTATTGGTAGGCCCCATGGTGCCCAGACAGAGGCCCAGAAATATAGGAACATCCATGCAGCACAGAGGAGACAGTGGGTACTTGGGTGAGCTGGTCAGCCCGAAAGACTCCAGGTACATAAAGGGCAGATACTCAGACAGAACTCAGGGGAACTAACTTAAAAACAAATTCCCAAATTAGGAACTATGTTGTTATGCAACTATGTTTGCCCTTATGGTCTAGAGTACAAAAACAGTTACAAAATTTTGTCAAATTCTAAATCTCAATACCTGTAATTAGTATACCTAATTGTCCTATTGTAAATAAGAAACATGTTTACATTACCCACATGTTCTCCTTTGGATAATAATATTGGGAAGTGCTTGGGTAATAGCTTCACCAAAGCCCTACACAGAAGGGTGGAGGACAGTGCCAAATGCAAACCAATGTCTTGCTGTCAATCAATAGAGAAGGCGAAGGGCCGGGGAGATGGCTCAGTGGAGTAAGTGCTTCCCTGGCAAGTGCAAGGGCCTGAGTTCAATCCCCGGGTCCAAAAAAAAAAAAAAAAGAGAGAGAGAAGGCGAAATTTGGTACACACACACACAAAAGAATCTCTGACACAGGAGAGATAGCTAAAGAACAGACTCTTTGTTGGGAGGCTGACTGCAGTGATGCAGCTACCCATTGGCAAACCTTCACAAATGGTATTGCAGAAATCAAAGTAAAGAGTTCTCTCTGAAACATAAAATGAAAATAACAGGAGAAAAATACATTTTCAGGCCCAGAGACCATCCGAGAAAAAACCCAGAAGACAGCAGCATAGAAGAAATTGGAAGCTACACATATGAAATCTCTGAAATAATAGCAACTGAAGTAGAGAAACTACTGCACAAGGATATAGAGGAAATCAGATAAGAAATAATCTGCCAGGTAAGATATAGAAATGATAACTGCAATGAAAAAATTGCTAAGTGCTTCTAAAGAAGATATTGACAGAAAATAGAGGAGAATAGAAACATGAAGAAAACTTTGAATGAGCAATGTAAGAAAGAAATAGAAAGCATGAAGCAGATTCAAAGAGATATGTAGGAAACAAAAAGTTCTCTATATATCACAAGTTGGCAAAACCTTTTAAATGAAAGTGAAGATAGATTTTCAGACTTTGAAGACATCAATGCAGACAGTGAAATGGTAAGAAAAGATCTGTTAAACACAACTAGGATTCAGGAAAACATAATTCAGCAGCTAAAAGATGATGCAAAGAGAAGCAACATAAGAGTAACAGGCATCAATGAGGAAGATGAAGCCAACACAAATGATAAAAAAAGAATATGGGTTGAAACAACAGCAGGAAGCTTCCAAAATATGGGGAAACTATCTGATGTTCAGTTAACTGAGGCATATAGAACTCCAAATACTATCAACCCAATAAAAACTACAACCAGACCTATACTAACCAAGAAATGAGGAATGAAGCACTAGAACAACATACTAAAAGTTGATAGAGAAAAGAAACAGATCACTTTAAAGGAAAATCCATCAGAATGATGGCAGATATCTCCTCAAAAACCATCAAGTCAAAACAGAGCATGGAGAGAAGTATTTCAAGTAGTACAAGAAATAAAGTCCAACTCAG
>NW_004524579.1:15605533-15607356 GCF_000260255.1 Octodon degus | reverse complement strand
AGATGGCTGAGGCAATGGTCCTAAGAATTTCCATGAGTTCTTTTGAAAATAGCAGTTAGTGGGTAGAATTCTCACCTTGACTAACTCTCTATGCTGGTATCTGTGAAGTAATCAACTACATTGAGAACAGCAATGTGTAATACTAAAACCATGCTTGAAATACATGTCACCTTGGTTGTCTAAATGTGTATCATTGTTAATGTCATGTTAATTATTACTATTCTCTCTTTAAAATATTTTTTTAAAAGTTAATAAAAGAAAATGAGAGACAAGAATCAAAATTTAAGTTTTCATGAAAGCATGTGCTAATATTAATGTCCCATATTGCTTAACTATGTGTTAATCTGAGCAACAGATTTGATGATAAAAATAGATAATGTATCAATCAGTCATTGATAATCAGCTATTCTTGTTTAGAAAACCTGTAATATATGTATTGTTATACATTATTCTTTCTGTCTTTGTTTTTGTTTTTCTTGCTCTTTTTTTACTCTTCAAAATAAATAAGAAAATAATACGATAAGCCTAAGTCAAAACATATTGATTATAATCGCCAGTGTAAATACTCAATTCACCAATTAAAATAAATATATCGGCAAAGTAGATTAAGAAACAAAATACAACAATATGCTATGTACAAGAAACACATTCATACCATAAAGAAATTCATAGGCTGAAAGTCAAGGAATGGAAAACAATACTATATTCTCCAGGACCTCAAAAGAAAGCAGGGGCAGATAGCCTGTTCGCAGACAATCTGAATTTTAAACCACGATTGATCAAATAAGAAAAAAAAAAGGACACTACATGCTGGTTAGGGGAATAATCCAAGAGGAAGAGATAACATAAATATGTATGCACAAAACATGAAAGCACCCAAATATATAAGACAATTTTAATGAACATGAAAAAGCTAATAACCAATAACACAATCTTAACAGGGAAACTTAACACCCCCTTATCCCAAAAAGATAGGTCAAGCAGAAATAAATTAGCCACATGTAGTAGAACTGAACCAAAACTTTAAACTAATTGACTTAGTGGACATATACAGTGTGTTCCACCTAAAAACATCTGAATACACTTTCTGTTCAGCTGCACATGGGACATTTTCTAAAATAGATAACATACAAGTCCATACGTCATGCTTAAGTATATGTAAGAAGACACACATTGTTCCATGCGTACTATCTGGGCACAGTACAATGAAATTGGAAATTAATGACAAAGGAAACCACAAAAACAACATAACCATATGGAAATTAAACAACGCCCTCCTCAGCAACCAATGGGTTGCAGATTAAATTTAAAAAGAAATTAAACAATACCTACAATCCAATGAAAATTCAATCAAAACTTAACAGATTTTGTGGGATGCAAGGAAAGCAGTTCTCAAATGGAAATTTATAGCAGTGAACTCACACATTAGGAAAACAGAACAAGAACAAGAACAAATAAATACCCTAATGCTGCACCTCAAGCTTCTGGAAAAAGAAGAGCAATACAAGTATAAAGTCCAAAGATGGGAGTACATTAGAAAAATTAGAGCAGAAGTTAATGCAATTGGGACAAAATATAAAGAATTAATGAATCAAAAGGCCGATTCTTTGAAAGATTAGATAAAATTGATAAAGTACTAGCCAACATCCTCAAAACAGGTAAGAGAAAGCTCAAATTCAACGATTAAGGAACAAAAAGGGTGAATTTTCTAGATCGTGTAGAAATTTAGGAGATCATGAATACCTATTTTGAAAATATTTACTCTCACAGAATTGAAGACAAAAAAGAAATGGATAGATTCCTAGAGGTATACAAATTTAAAA
>NW_004524579.1:15589991-15599183 GCF_000260255.1 Octodon degus | reverse complement strand
AGAAATGATAGGGAAAAAAGGGAGGGAGATAAATATGCAAGAATATTTACAGGATTGCTGAGATGATTGTAGTAATAATTTCCATCAGTTTTTAAAAATAGCAGTTAATGTGCAGAATTTTCACCATGATTTATCCTGATATCTGTGATCTAAGAAACACATTGAGAACAGCAACATGTAAGAGAATAATTACACTTTAACACCTCTCATTTTGTTCTTCTAAATGTGTTTCATTTTTAATGTGTTATCAATTACCATTATATTCCTGTTGAAATATTTTTAAAAAGTAAACAAAATACAAAAACAAGAAAAATTCAGGTTTCTTGAAAGCAAGTGGTAATATTCAATTATTTGTCAAATCTTCATAATTTAATCTGAGCAACAGTTTTGATGATAAAACTAGATAATAGAACAACCATTGTTAATTAGATACTCTTGGTTTGAAAAATCTGTAACACATGTATTCTTGCCTGTTACCTTGTTTTTGCCTTTGTTTCTGCTGTCTGTTCTTGCTTTTGGATTCACTCTTCAAAATAAAGTGAAATTAATTTTTTAAAGTGTTTTACTACAAAGAGAAGGGACACTTTCTATGGTGCTTGGGAAATAAGAGAAAAGCTTATAAAAATGTTCTAGCATCTGAGCTGACTTGAAAAGTGTTTGTATTTTTAAAGAAGAAAGCTGGATTATCAGTGTTGAAGGAGAAACATAAAAACAGGTGAAATAGGTGGTTATTTCAAGAATATTAAATCATCTGAGGGTTGGCCAGTGAATATGAGAAGGGGCCAATTTGGAAAAGAAGATTGGAATGCTTACTTTGGGCCAATTTGTTTAGGCCCCCAGGCTTTATTTCATGAGATTTCTCTTTTCGTTGAACTTCTGCTTAAGAAACTGAAATGGAAGTTATTCTGGGACCAGGAGTTCCAGGAACAATGGCTGTACCTGAAGGTGAGAACCTTAAGGCTTGTTCACTAATTCTCTTAAGTGTACGAATGAGCTCATCCCATACACAATGAAAACATGCCCTGTGGGTGAAAATGTGGATGTTTTGGGAATTAAAGGAACTATTGAAATTGCTCATTATTTGGAAATAAAGCAGCCTGTGGTTTTAGGAGAGGTGCAGTGCCCAAGATAGGAAGACGAGTTAAAAACAACACAGGCTGTGAAGGCTGGTGGGGTGCTAGACATTTTGCTTGGCCTCTCCTCTGTACTTCCTCTCTGTGCTAAAAGAATGTTTTAAAAAGTCTTGGGCTAACTATTAGTGCTCTCTAACTAGAATAATAAATTAAAATAAAACTTCTCATTTATTATTATGCTCAGTTGTTATTTTGAGTCAAACTGCTGGTGACTGAGGTAAGAGGGTTCTGAAGAACTGGGAGCCTTCATGTCATGCAGGAGAAAGACTTACTCAGTGTTCTTCCAAGGAAGAGAATGGCTAGAATCAAAGATGGATTTTAAGGTATTTCCCATATTGGGTCAACATTTCAATGGTCATACTTGGATTAAATCTCAGTTTTTAATTGCCTTGAACCATTTTGTTTTTTTTTTCCTTGGAGGGGCTTTTTGAGGGGTTCCCTTCCTTTTTTAGTTTTTCGGCTTGAACTATTATAGAAAAATAAGATTCCTGTTCAATAATCATTCTTCTTTAAAGACCTTCACTTGTGGATCATGTGTCTTGCAGAGTATATGTACAGTAAATGTTATTAAAACAAACAACAAATAAATTGCAAACTCCAAGTTTCCAAACTGATCATATTTTTGTTCACATTTGTTATTTTCTCTAAATTATGGCCATGATAAATAAAACTGTCAGCATTGCTACACATTTTTCTTACTGTTTAACTTTCTGTTCTCTGACTTAAGAGTAATCCATGCTTCTTTTAGAAAATTTGGAAATTACTGAAATAATGGTAACCCCCCAAAATAAACAACTTTGCACACTCATTTAGGAGACTTTTCACAGGTTTGTTTGAATGTGTTCATCCTCAATTGTTTTTATACACTGACTAAATATTTATGATACACTTGGTCGAACATTGTGTAAGAAGACTATGGTACATTTGTCTATTCTAGGACATTACTGTATCAAGAGAAAGATATGCTAAAACATTATGACACAATGTAATATGTGCTATCATACCAGTATGACTTTTGCATAGTGTGTTATAAACATGTGAGACTGCAAATGTGGTATTTAGGATAGAATGCAATCTCAGAAACAATAACACGTTAGTGACTAACAGCAACTTACATGTCTAAATAATGAATTTCACTTTTAACTCCAAGTTTCATCATTTACCTAGATTTCTCGCAATGCATAACAAGTTGACTTATGTTATTCTTTAATATTTCCAAAAGTAAAATTCATCTTTAGCATGTCTTATGATATTCACAGAACACTCCACAGGCCTTTGAAGCCTTGTGACATTTGTAGTTGACCAATCAAGAAAGAGATTACCTTATTTAATATAACTACATATTAAAGAGCAGTTTGAAGGTGGGTTATAACTTATTAATTTTATAAGGATAGTCTCAGAGAGAAACTTTGAATGACTTCTACAAAGAAACTCAGAGTTCTGTAATATTTAGTAGCAAAGATTTATTTTTTACTTTTATTTTTCCATAATTTTATTGAGAAACAAATAGCAATGAGACAGTTTCAAACCAAATTGGTAGGACAGTTTCAATAATTAACACATTGCATACATTCTTCCTAGTGGTTCTTTGCTGTACAAGATGCGGACTTGATATCCTCTTTACAAACACTATTAGAACAAATCCCTCTATTCATTAAGAGAATGTAACTATATATCTATCCTAACCATTTTGAATACACTTATGACAGAAAATGGACATTCATCTGTATCCCCTTTTTTGTTTAGTTAAAAGATTTTTTTTAACAGAAAATTATTTTTAGAGGGGCCAGGGAGATGGCTCAGTGGAATAAGCACTTCCCTGGAAAGCTCAAGGGCCTGAGTTCAATCCCCGGTTCCAAAAAAAAAAAAAAAAAAATATTTTTAGAAGAAAGTCTCTGAAGTGTAATGAGAGATACTTGGTAATAGGCACAGAGTGAGAGCCTAGGGTAATAGGGAGGGGATATTAGGTACAAATCTTGTCTTGCAAGTAGGGTAGAAGGAGGGAAGAACTCACTTATGTTGTATTTCCTTCTGCCTTCTTGACCATCAAAGCAGTAATAATTCTCCAGCCCAACTGCCAGCTGGAGAAATCTGATTAGAGATTTGACTGGCCTAATGAAGCCCTGTTGCATCTTCAGTGTCAGCAGCTCTGAAGGTTGTATAGATTTCTTTATGGCCATGTCAGCCAAAGAGATATTCTCTGCACAGGGAAAGAGGCAGGCTCAGCCTGAAAGACTTGTACCTGAAGTTAGATAGCAGGTCTTACTTTGCAGAGCAAGATAAATAGAAAAGGACAAAGTGCTAAATAGTCCACCAAATCTACAACTATGAGTTTTAAGTGGAATCAAAGGCCAAGGGAATTTGTACCTATTTTAAGTATAAGATGTCTTTTATGGAGAGACAGTCTAAATGGAATTTGGACACATAGGCTTAAGGTCTACACTCCTGGCCTCTGGGACTGTGGCCAAAACATTAACCACAGTTTCTCCTTACAAAATGCAGTGAATAAGGTCAGTGTACAATGAAACTCAGGATACTTGTAAATATCAAGAGATTTGGGGAGCTATGTAACCTTTTTGGCAAAGTTACTATCCAAGGATATGCATGGGGAAAAAGACAAAGAAAGGAGAAATCATAGAAAACAAAGAAACATTTAAGGGGCTGGGGAGATAGCTCAATAGAATAAGCACTTGCCTGGCAAGGGCAAGGTCCTGAGTTCAATCCCCAGTTCTAAAAAAAAAGACAAAAGAAAAAAGAAAAGAAAGAAAGACACATTTAATAGCTATGAATAGTAACAATGCTAAATTTAATTTTCCTACCAGTATGAAAATTCTTTTCCACTGTGTGCATCAATTAAATATTTTCAATTAGAAATTCTGTGACTTTTCTCTACAGGTTGTGATATTCTAACAGTCGCTCTACAATATCTAACAGACATTCTCTAGAAACATTACATCTCTCTCTCTAGATACCAATTATTTAAGGTTCATACTGATTCCTCTTCCTTCAATGAAATTCTCTTTAATTTTAGTAGTCACTCTTATACCTAACATATTTGGTAGGCTTCATTTGAACAAGTCACTTGATGATTATGATATAAGCCTGTATCTTAACATAATTTTATACTTCATTGAGGTCAGAACTATGACTCCCATAAGGACTCATAAAATCAAGAGCATCAAAACTGGGTAGGAAAGGAGCACAATGGCAACCTTTTAGGGTGTATTTATTTTGAGCTACATCATTCACATTTAAATGAATGCCTGAGAAATTACATTGTAAATATTCTCCAAGAAGTTCCTTCATGTCTTGGCATCATTTAAATGAATATAGATGCAAAATAATTTATAATCTAAGAATAGACATCATTTCAAGAGATTACTTGGCCTATTGTCTTGTGCAATTAGAATCTTGATGCAGTTAGCATAATACTTTGTTCAAATTATCTGTTCAGTAGAGAACACAAAACATAATTCAAATGTAGCTCCCTTGAGGAACAGGCCTGGTTATTCTGATGGTGCACAAAAGCCTGGGTCACCACTTGTCCTTTAAGCAAGACTTAGTTGCTGGAACTGTCTCTATTAGTTCCCGTAGCACAAGTCCCTTGACTGCTTCTACCTTCACTTTGCTCCTTATTGTTTGCCACTTTAACTCCATGTCATTTATTATGATCTCACCTCCAATCTTCTGTCCTGCATCTGGTTTCCTAGTGCTGCATCTTTATTGGAGTTCTCCAACCAGAACTGAAGATCTAAGACTAAGGGAAATCTGTGGGAGAGGCCTGTCAAGGCCTTCAGGTTTGGCTTTTCAAGGTGTAGAGGGAGCCAACAGGTTAGTCTCATACCACTGATGACCACATTTAAGGCTATTACTTGAATGTGGTTTGAATGTGTAACGCTAGGCTTTATGTGTTGAAATTTAATTTCAATGGAAGGTTATTTAGAGGATAGAAACTGAATTAAAGTGCAGTATTTAGAGACAAGACATCCATGAGGTGATTAGCTTAGAAAAATTCATTAGAAGGGAACCACAGGTTTAATCCTAGTGATTTTACAATGAGCACAAGAGTGAACAGAAGACCCACAAGTATCTTGCCATGCATTGCCCTGCTCTGTCTCAGGCCTTGGCAAGTAGAAGGCCACCAGACGCTACCCCTAAACATTGCACCTCCAGAAACTTGGGCCAAAATATTGCCCTCTCTTTTGCAATTTAATCTGTGGTATTGGTCACAGAAAGAACAGTAATATATTTAAGTTTGAAAACAGCAGTACAGAGCCCCTTCCTCTTGCTATATCCTCCAGCACCCTCTGCTGAGGATGGTTAATACTTGCTTCTCTAAAGAAGAAATGCTTGACAGAACCTATCCACTGCTGCACCTCATTTACTGCGGAGCAAATCTGTGGCTGAGCAGACACATCTTGCTAATCGGAGCAGCCTCCTATAGTGCTAAAATAGGAGTCCACCCATTTATGATATAAGCTTTATGCTGAAAATGTATGCTGGTGATAAATCATATACTGTTTTCATTACAATCATGAATGGTTCTTGCTTAATTAGAAAAAAAATTAAGAAAGAAACAGATATCCTGACAGAATAATATTTTTTCTAGTTTTAAAACATATTTCTTCTTGTTAAATTAATAATTATCAATACAACTTTAAAAAGACGCTTGGGCATATTGTCCTTTAAATGTTTTCACTTGGATAAAGTAGGTAGATTATAACATTTAAGATTTTTAAAATTTAAGACATCAAAGCTAAAAGTGCAAAATCTTTAATGTATGAGAACTATGGGAAGCCTAAATAATCAGAGCTAGAAAAATATTCCTCTAAAAGGGGTTAATGTACAAATAATAATAATAATAATAATAATAATAATGTTATAGATAACATGCAGAAATGTGCTCTTATTTAGGCAGTTGTGAGATATCTATATATCTGTATCTATATCTACATCTATATCTGTCTGTCTGTCTATCTATCTATCTATCTATCTATCTATCTGAACTTGTTCCATGTTGGCCTATTTACTATTAACCAATGGCTCTTACTTATGAGACAATGACAGCTTAATTCAAAATGTTCTTCCTCAAAATTGTCTTTTGTTTGTTTGTTTTATGGTTCTGGACATTGAACTCTGGGCTTCCAATATTGTAGGCAAGAACTATTATACCACTAAGTGATGTTCCCTAACCCTCTTTATCCACATCTCTGGATATATTTAAGGAAATCCAGCAAATCAAAGCAATCCCTGGAAATTAGACAATGGGAATTTTTGCTTGAGAGTCATAATTTCAGCTTTCTCCATTTTCTGTTGTCAGAGGTAATCTTACAGTAAGCAACCAATTTAATTCTGTCCAGTACATAAAATGTGGAATCAGATGGTAATGTGAGATCTCTGTTATTGTCCCACAATTAGTAATTAGAAATATAAACAACAGACAAATAGGAGTGATTCATCAAGCATAGAGTAGAAATAAAAATTTGGGGTCTGGCAGAGCTTATTAAAGTTGGCAGAGTACACTCAATGACCACTAGCTCATTCAGCAGGTTGGTGTCTCTTAACATCAGGTTGTGGATGGAGCCAGTTGTAGAAGAGATGTGATAGGAAGCACGGTGCAGGTAATTTGTCTTCTCTGTGCATTGTAGAGGGAAGGTAGGTATAGGGAAGCACTGAAGGAATTGCTTGTGGACACTGGCATCTTGCTGAGAAGTAGATTGACTGAGATGTAGAAAACACAGATACACTCTGGAGTGGAGTGTAGCAGAGGAGGTCTTAAATTTTGGAGTGATATCTTCCTCAGGTTTGTGAATATAAAGACCACCACTAGATTCTGGGCTGCATTGTTTTCTTTTTCTATTTTAAAGAGGAAAAGGGAAAAACAACAAGAACAAAGATAAAGCAGAAGAGAACGATAAAAATGGCATAGAAATTCAGAACAAGAATAGGAAAATAATAATGGTTGATATATCTAATATTGGTATCATCAATTTTTTTTTGCTCAGATTAACAGATATAGGCATGCCAGATTGATCAAGCAATTAAGCATTTAATTTTCCTTTCACATATCCTTAATTTTTTCCTTGTCTTTTTAACTTTTTATTTTTTGAGCAATAGATAAAAGAGATGTATTTTTTATACAATGGAGTATTACTCAGCTAGAAAGAAAGATAAACTTGAGGCTTTTATAGGTAAATAGATGCAACTAGAGATTATACTCACAAGTGAAATAAATCAGACCCACATGTATAAACATCAGATTTTCTCCTTAGTGTAAGAATAAGTAAAATCTGAAAGGTACTATAGATGTAGTAAAAGGAAAAGAAATTTAACATAAAGAATAAGCAATTAAGATGAAGGAAAGGAGAAAAGCTGGGGAACAAAGAAAGGGGTTGGCTGCATTTCTGAAGGCAATGGATTACACGAGCTATTTCAACTGTTCAGTGACAACAACCTAGAGCATAATTTTCTCTGAACTTACTGAGGATACAGGAGACAAGCTCAGAGCCCTCAGGGTTACCTGTGGCAGCAAACAGAAGAAAGAAAGGAGACCAGGTTGTAAGGAAGGACTTCCAACAGAGCAATGCCAAAGAGAACTGGTCCTCCATCATTGGCAATGAATGGAATCTGGAGGCAGCTCCAAACAGATGTGAAGAGCAGCCACTTTTTAATGAGTATTATGGCCATTCTTCATGGAGCAAAACAAAGGATGTTTCTGTTCTGGTATACTTAAAAAGTAAGTTATGTGTGAGGATGTTTATTTTCATGATACTTCTTCCTGTGTCCAATACCTTAAAAAGAGTCAGAGGCATCCGCTGGACTATGATTTTCTTGTACTGCCATTAGGGAGACTGCACATTTGAATTAGAGGAGTGGAAAGCCCAATATCAATACAAATTTCTGCTCCTATTCCTTTGATCATCCAAAGAAGAGGAAAAAAAGATGAATTTTTGATCAAATTAGGGTTGGGAAATTTTAATGGAAATTGTTGTTTGATAAATTGCTGTGAAATCTGCCAAAGGTGTTCATAAGGCATAGGGCAATGGACAGAGTATAGTGGAAGTAAGTACAAGATAAAAATAACCTTGTATATTTACTCTCCACTGATGTGAAACTTCTTACTGAACTGTTTACAGCAGCCTGGTTTGCAAGACAAAAGTAAAACAGAAAAAAAATGCAATGTAGTTCTAATCCAGAGGCAGATATGGGACAGGAGCGTTGAATTGTGAGTGTGGAGGACAGATAGGAGGGTGGCGCACAGTGGCCATACCAAGACAGTGGCTGAGATATAAACCTCTACCCCATCTGAAATGTTTACTTATGTCTAACACTTGAATCAAGGCCTTGGAATAAGGCTTAGCTCAATTGCAGAACATGCCTCCTAAACAAAGCAGGAACCTTATAGAAGCTCCTTACTAGTGCTTATTCTTACCTCTGCTTACCACCAAGAAAGGCAGCTGTCATGTACTTGACACAACAAAGAGCAGCCAAGTGAATGGTTTCAGCTCACTGCCATGAAAATTCCTAAAGCATCAATAGATGAGGAACAAGGAAGGACTATATATCTACTCTCCCTATGGGTGTACCACATCAGATGAGTGAGAGCAGGGACAAGGACTAGAAATTTCCTGGTTGGCTTGGAAATGAAAGATAGATAATTCTTCTACAGTGCTTTGAGGGGCACTACTGGGAATCCTGTTCATTTTCTTTCAAACCGTTGAGTCAACTAATCATCTGGCTCTATGAAGAGCTATGAAGCTATACAACTTGTAGCAGATGCCCCTTGTGGACTTCAGGACCCCTGATAATGCTCTGTATTCTGTGCTTAATCAGAAGAGCTCTAACTATTGCAACCAACACATATTGTAGCAATCAATTTTATTCTGATTTTCCTCGATTTGATTTATGTATAATTTGGAGTTAATAAAACTTTCATAAATATCAAATGTTCTAAAGTTTCCCAGAGATGTCCACAACCCTATTTAAAATAAGTTTTTTTGAGGCATAGAACTTACTAACTCTTAAAAGACAGAGGGTAATCTTTTTTTTTTTTTTTTTT
>NW_004524579.1:15588031-15589455 GCF_000260255.1 Octodon degus | reverse complement strand
TGCAGGTGCTTTAATCTGCTGAGCTATTTGGCTGGTCCTAAAAAATGTAATTTTCAAGGGTTCAGTTTCCTCATGTTTTAGCCTGAGAAACATAATGTCAATCTTGCTTCTGTCTTTGCGACTTTGTGTGAGTCAGGTAAATTATTTTAAGTGAAAATGTGTAACCTGTAAGGCAGCTTAAGCATTTTAGCATCTACTGTGGCATGAAGGTGGACTTGACTTTAATGTACTTTTGTTTTATGCTTTAATTGGTTTGTGTGTACTTCAGATATATGTTATAAGGTAAAGACAAAAAGAATCAGGGAAAATTTTATGGCTTTAAGGCAGGTGTTTAACTTGGTCCTTGGAAATTCCATTTCAACATTAGAAAATCTTTACAGAGCAAAACAGGATGCTGTTGCTGAAATTCTCCCTGCTCTCTGTTCTTTAAAGGAACCGATATTAATTCAACCTTCAAGGATGAATGACCAAAATCTTTAGGATCTACTTCTTTGTTAGATGGTCGTATAAACACAGTAATGAGGATGAAAGGGACTACTCAACTTAAGACAAGGCAGAATTTGGGGTATTATTGAGATAAATGGCTGAACAAGATTCTGTTACAATAAAATTAAATCACAACATCCAACAAAATTATCTTTTCAATGTGGGGCATGAAATAAAATTATTCAATTATTATGAAAAAACAAAATGCTATAACAAATATACTGACATGGTGTTTTTCATAAAAATTGTGGTCACGTATTCCTGAAAATCAGGACACCGTATAATACTGAAATCGTACAAAACATACATGTTGAAAGTTCATGTCTTCAGTTATGTGGGTAGAGCACTATTTATATCCATCTGTATATATATAGTCTAACTACTGTAAGAGACCAGCAGTTGTCTTTCCTTCTACTGCCTTCCCACCATGTCTGTCTCCTTTCCTTCACAATTGTTATGCTAATTGTCTCCATCATTATTTCCAGTTTGCAATATTTTGTACAATTTATGGTGCTGTTATTCTTTTAATTTTATAAGTATGTTTCACTTTTTTTCTCTAGTAAATTTATGATATTTAACAATGTATGTTATGTAGTTCTATTATATTCATTTTAACTTTGGTATTCTGTTGTTTTAATTTTTATCATTTTTTATATATATGGTTTTCATCTTTGAGGTTGATCTGAAATATATAAATATACCTAAAGTTCATTCATTTTCATGACTGTAAGTTATTATGCTTAGAAATGCTCATTAATTTAATTGTCCACTATAGGCTTGGTATGTATTAAAATAAATTTAATATTTATTATCATACATAGGCTGTGATACAATAATTACATATGCATACATTTCTTCATCTTCTTTTTTTTTCAGTGCTGGAGATTGAACTCAGTACCTTGTGCCAGGCAAGCACTTATTCTACTGAGTTCTTTCCC
>NW_004524579.1:15585473-15586772 GCF_000260255.1 Octodon degus | reverse complement strand
ATATCTGCTTAGCTACAGTCATAATGTTTGTTATTTGGGTCTAAAAGGAAAACCCATTAGATAAAAAAGTTTGTCAACTGCTAAATCTCACTACCCATTATTTGTGTTGCTAATTATAGTTCTGTAAATATAAAACTGTAACTCCTTAACCACATAATCTCTCTTGGGTAATAATATCGGTACATGCTAAGGTAATAACAGCCTCAAAGCTCTACACCAAAGGTCAGAAAACAGTGCTATATAAATGACAAAATGAAGGAGCAAAATGAATTCTCAGGCCCTGAGCCCACCCAGAACAAATGCATGAGAGAGCAGTACGAAAGAAATTGGTAATTATACAACTGAAATATCTGAGATAATAGCATCTCTAGTAAAGAAAAAATTGCAGAAAAGAATAGAGGAAATCAGATCATAAATAATCTCTGCAGTAAAAAAAAGAAAGGATAACTAGAATGAAAGAATTACTAAATGCTTGTAAAGTAGACACTGATAAAAAACAGAGGAGAATAGAAAAATGATGAAATTCTTGAATGAGCAATGTAGGAAAGAAATAGAATGCATGAAGCAGATTCAAAGAGACATGCAGGAAATCAGAACCTCCCTCACAAGCTGTAAAACCATTAGAATGAAAGTGAAGATAGAGTTTCAGACCTTGAAGACACCATTGCAGCTAGTGAAAAGTTAAGAAAAGAACTTTAAAACCAACTAGGATACAAGAAATAATAATTCAACATCTACAAGATGATGCAAAGATGAAAAAATAGGCATCATTTAGAAAGAGGGAGTCAATACAAATGATATAAAAAGAATATGGGCAGAAGTAATAGTAGAAAACTTCCCCAAAATGGGGAAACAACCTGATATTGAAGTAACTGAAGCTTGCAGAGCTCCAAATAACATCAACCCAATTAAAAACACACCCAAACATATAATAATCAAGACCCAGAAATCCAGCACAAGAACAATTTACTAAAAGCTATTAGAGAAAAGAAAAAGATCACATTTAAAGGAAAACTCATCAAAATAATGGAAGATTTCTCTTCACAACCGATTAAGTCAAGAAGAGCATGGAGGGCCAGCCTGATAGCTCAGTGAACCAAAGCACCTGCTTAGGCAGAGCACAGTACCCAGGGTTCAATCCCTGACCTGTCATGCCAGCTCTGCCCATGGGGTATGCAGAGACAGTGATTCAGACTGGACATGGTGGTGCATGCCTGTAATCTCAGCACTTGGGAGGCTGAAATCAGGAGTATACTTAAGAGTCTGATCTCCATAGTGAGACACTATAGATCCTGTAGA
>NW_004524579.1:15583303-15584812 GCF_000260255.1 Octodon degus | reverse complement strand
CCAATTATATAAGACAATCTTAATGGACAGGAAAAACCTGATATCAAATAATGCAATTTTAACAGGAGACCTTAATACCCCCTTATTGCAAAAAGATAGGGCAAGCAGATATAAAATTAGACAAAGAGTATCAAAACTGAACCAGAACTTGGAATAGACTTGGTAGACATATACAGAGTGTTCCACCCAACCACATCTGAATGAATACACATTCTTTTCAGCTGTACATGAGACATTTTTTAAAATAGATCACATACTACTCCATAGGTCATGCTGAAGTATATGCAAGTAAACAGAAATTATTCTATGCATATTATCTGACCACAATGCAATGAAACTGGAAATAAATGACAAAAGAAACCAGAAAAATACATGAGTACATGGAAATTAGACAACACGCTACTCAGCAAAAAATGGGTTACAGATGATATTAAACAATACTTAAAATTCAATGAAAATTTGAACATAATATATTGGAATTTATGGGGTTCAATAAAAGTAAAACTACTTTTACTTTTAAGGAAAATTTTTAACTGTGAACTCACACATTAGGAAAAAAGACTGGGAAAAATAAATACCCTAATGTTGCATGTCAAAATTCTAGAAAAAAGAAGAGCAAACCAAACCAAAATTCCAAAGATGGGAGGAAATAGTAAAGATTAGAGCACATATTAACACAATTGAGACAAAGAAAACAATACAAAGAATTAATGAATCAAAAAGCTGATTCTTTGAAAGATGTAACAATTTTGACAGGCCACTAGCTAACCTCATTAAGAAGAAGAAAGAAAAATCTCAAATTCAAACAATAAGGAATAAAAAGGGCAAAATTACCACAGACCCTGTGGAAATTCAGATGATCATCAATAGCTATTTTGAGAATCTTTTCTCTCTCAGAATCAAAGACACAGAAGAAATGAACAGATTCATAGAAAGGTACAAACTACCAAAACTGAATCAAGAAGTTATAAGAAATCTCAATAATCCAATAATAACCAAATAAATTCAAAATGTAATAAGAAACCAAGGGACAAAGAACAGTCCAGGTCTTTATGGATTAGTGGCTGAATTCAAGAAGAAATTTACAGAAGATATAATTGCAATAATCCTTAAACTCTGCCGTAAAATTGTAAAGGAAACAGTTCTCCCAAAATCATTCCTGGAAGCAAGTATTATACTTAGACAACAGAGAAAAATAAAAGCGAAAAGAATAGGTAAAGAAGAAGTTAAACTATAATTATGTTCAGATGACAATATAGTCTACTGGGAAGACCCAAGAAACCACCGAGAAGTTTCTAGAATTAATACACAAATTCAGAAGCATAGAGGATACAAAGTCAATACCCAAAAGTCAATAACATTCCTTTACACAGATAACAAACATACTGAGAGAAAAATTAGAGAAACAATACCCTTCATAATACCGTCTAGAAAATGAAAAACTTAGGAATTAATCTAACTAAAGAAATAAAAGATCTATTCAATGAAAATTACAGTACTCTGAAAAAA
>NW_004524579.1:15580226-15581751 GCF_000260255.1 Octodon degus | reverse complement strand
CTAGTGTAAGAACTCAAAAGAAGGAATAAATATTAAAAGATACAACACAGTTAAATGGAAAGTGAGAACTTAAGGTTTAGACAACAAAGAGAGAGAAAGGAGTAAAGTTAGGAAACATGGCAGGGGCAAAACCAAACATCTGTAGAAATAAGACAGTTAAGGCAATGGTCCTAAGGATCTCCATCAGCTTTTTGAAAATAGCAGTTAATTTGTACAATTTTCATCCTGACTGTCTCTATATGCTGATATCTGTGAACTAAGAAACTGCAGTGTGGATAGCAATGTGTAATACTAAAATTAATTATGCTTGAGATGCCTGTCATTTTGGTATTATAAACGTGTACTGCTTCTACTGTCATATCAATTATTGCTATACTCTCTTTAAAGTAAATGTTTGTGAAAACAAAACAAAGTAATAAAATAAAACAAGAGCAAGAAAACAAAATGTTATAGGATCATCCCGCTACAATATTGTATATGGTTTGATGTCTAAATGTCTGTGTAAAAATGTGTAATTTTTTTTCCACATTCTATAGGGATTTACATTTTTGAATATCCATGGTTGTTGGAAAATAGCAGTTCCGTGTTATGTCTAAGGCATTTGATATTCAGACAGATAGTGGTAAGCTCAACTGCCTCTGTTACAGAGTAATAATATCATAAACTTCTCTTCTAGATATTTAACAACTAAAGTTTGTGGACTAAAAATTAGAGAAATAGACAGCCTACAAGGATGGCCAATATTTCTTCCCTAGCACTTCAAGGTCAGTGAGGACTCAGGATATAAGAAAACCTCTGCTGTGACATCCTATAAGTCAATGGTATCCTAAATTTTCTGACCAAGGAAAATATGGTGCCACAGAGGAAAGTGATCGATGATGTATAGTGTGCCTAAGGAGAGTCAACTAGAGAGAAAAATTTCTCTCAGGCTTTCACAGAGAGCAAATTAGTCAAGCAATGGCTGTGACTCATTCACATGGCTGACACTGGAAAAGATCTACAAGGTTCTGCACGTGGTTCCAGGGTAAATCCCAAGGGGCTTTGGCTGACCTTGTCAGATACAAAAGTTACATTTTTAGTTATATAAGTTTGCTTTAATTTGCTCTTGATCACCCAGCAAAAAATTATAACCATGAAGTATAAAACGTAGTGCCATATTAATATTCTAAGCTGTAAAAAGCTCAAGTCAACAACTTCAGACAATTGCCATTTCTGCTGATAACCCACTAGTATTATGGACTATTGGACTATATTGGGTTATTTTGCTGAATTCAAGTACCTACAATCTTTAGACTGGTTTCAAGTATGAAAAGTTCCATTAAAGACTTCTCCAAAGACAGCTTTTTTTACTGCAGTTGAACAACTATCTCTGGCAAAAAAATGAAAAATGGGGATAAGTTGGGAGCCACAAAGCAAGGAAATCAATCAAATATGTGCATATGGGACTTGTCCCAATGTCTGAAGCAAACAAGCTACCTCACTCCTGAGATGAACATCCTGTCTGGTTAAGGTTAGCTATCAGTTG
>NW_004524579.1:15574702-15580126 GCF_000260255.1 Octodon degus | reverse complement strand
TATATATATATATATATATAGAGAGAGAGAGAGAGAGAGAGAGAGTTAGGATATATATTTATATGAGAGAGCAATACATATATATTGCTACTTTCTCTTAGTTCATTGAGAATAAAAGTTTGTGCTAATATTATTTAGAAAAGATATAATGTGTCATCTTGTCCTCTGAATAACTACTATGAAGACAGCATTATGTAATGTATTAATTTTTGTAACTGTCCTACTAACCTGTTTTGAGACTCTTTCATTGCTAATCTATCTTTTTTCCCATTAAAATGAATAAAAAATTCATATGAAAAAATAAAACACATAAGAGAAAAAAACAAAAGGCATTTATGTGCATGTGTATGCTCACATATTTATATACTTAAATAAACCCAAAGAGTTCTGATAAAATTGAATATATTACTTTAAATGCTGCTATCTATTAACAAATTTGCTTTTCACAGTTGTGAATGTTCAAAGATCTTGATTCTGTCAAGTGAATAATATAATTTACAAGACTGTATTTAGGAAATCCTTTAATACACATTGTTTAAAGAAAAACAATTTTATGATGTTTATTTCCTTCGATCAACTTATATAATTTTCCCAGGAAACTCTGATTATGTTTAATAAGATTACTCAGTTACTTTAGAAATTATTCTTTTGATTTGAACATATATCTTTTTAAAATGATATTTCCTAATTGTTGGTATATTTGAAAGACATTGATTTTTATATACTGAGTCAGAAACGTGCAGCCTTGATGAACTCCCTTATTAATTCTAATAGTGTGTCTATTGATTGTCTTAGATTATCTGCATAAACTATCTTAAGGACAATTTTCTTTTCACATTTATGATTAACTCTTCAGTGTTCTAGTGGCTGTAGTGTCCAAATATCTTGCTACTATACATAAAATGAGAATATGAAGAGTAGAGATACTTTTTTTCTTTTAAAATTCAAGCTAAACTTTAATCAGTAAATATAATATTTTATCTAAAGTTTTGGTGGGCACTCTTTATGAGTTTAAAATTGATTATCAAACCAGGAAGGACAGTTGAATATTATGAAACATTTTATTTCTTTTAAGATATTCATGTAGTCTTTTTTCTCCTTCGAGCTAATATGTGTTTTAATTTCATTAATAGAATACCTAATTTTAAAACAACTTTATGCATGTAGTAATACACACATTGGCAACTATGAGGATGTTAGAGGACATGGAAATGTTCAGTTTAATTCTGTGAGATAGGACAAACATTATAGTGGTTGGATAGATGTCTGCTCAAGTTCTGTTATTTGGTTCCCATAATGATCCTACCATTTCTTGGTTAGTTAACCTTTAGCCAGTTATTAAACTTCTCTGTACTTTAATTTCATCAGGCATTAAATATAGATGAAGAAATACTATTTTATCTTTGATAAGAATGAAATTCATATTGTGAATAATTTATAGCTTCAAAGTGTGACATACAATAATTGTCATGTAATGATATATATTAAATCAATTTTTCTTAGAGATTTTGGTTAAATATGCTTCTGGACAATCTTTGACTATTCCTTCTTTGATTAGGGACAATAGAAGATTTCCAGCTAATTTGAGAAGTATTTGTTTTTAACAGCTGTGTGTTCATAATTGGTATATAAACTGCCCTGTTTATTTTTTTTTTATTTTTTAACAACTTTTTTTAAATTTTTTATTTATTTGAGAGAGAGAGAGAGAGAGAGAGAGAGAGAGAGAGAGAGAGAGAGTGGTGTGTGTGTGTGGCCAGCTCAGCCCACCAGGGGGCGGGGCTGGCTGGCATGTGGTGCTGGGGGATTGAACCGCGGTCCCTGATGCCTTGCCAAGCTTGTTCCAAGTAGGTGCTTTAGACCACTGAGCCATCTCTCCAGCCCCTTAACTGCCCTGTTTAAAGTATGCAATTTACTAAGTTATAAAATCAGTGTACAGGGCCTGGGGAGATAGCTCAATAGATTAAACACTTGCCTGGCAAGTGCAGGGTCCTGAGTTCAACTCCCAGTATGGAAAAAATAAAATAAAATAAGTGTACACATGTACAATAGTCATCAAAATTAAGACATGAAAGCCTAATAAGTTGTTCTTTGACATTAAAGTTTAGAATAAGCCCCAAGTAAAACAATTGAAATGAATATAGAACTACTAGTTCTTACATGATTTAATTATATCAAGGTATGTGAACTTCATTTTAATATAAGAAAACTTTTTTTTTTGAGGAGCCAGGGATTGAACTCAGGCCCTGTGCTTGCCACAATTTGTAGGAAATTGGTTTTGAAATTTTCCAATCAAGCACAATGAATATCCTTTATTCTTGTTTAGTGGTTCTTAAATATTGCTCAGCTGTATCCTATAGTTTCAAAGAGTAGGTCTCACATGTCTTTTGTCAGATTTTTCCACAAGTATTTCACACTTTTGATGACACAGTAAGTGGTAATTTATTATGTTAAATTTCCTAATATTTGTTGCAAGTATATAAAAATAAAATTGATTTAGAGAGGGTATTAATTCTGTATATGATAATTTTATTAAATGGACATTATGTGAATATCATTTTGTGATTTTCATTAGATGCTCTGAATATTTAGTATGAGCTGTACAATAAAATGTCCTAACTATTCTATTTTAGTCCAAATGAGTTTCCTTCATTTTATTGTGTGATTACACTGGTTTGAGTATTTGATACAATGTGGAAGTTTTGAAAAGTATCATAATAACTGTCTCTTATAGTTTCCATTTGTCATTTATGTATTTATTTTACACATGTCTGTGATATGTCATACTGTCTTTGTGGGGAGTTTGTACAAACACATATTGAATTTTAATCCTTTTTACTTTTCCCTTTATCCTCTCCCCTTTCTCACCGTTCTTAGATCTCCTTCCCTTCTCCCAAAGTTCTGCTCCTCTTCTTTACTTTTTATTTATTTATTTATTTATTTTTGTATTTTAGGACAGGGTCTACAGGGTCTCACTTCATAGATTGGACTCATAGTGATCCCCCTGTTTACAACTTCTCCAGTGCTGGGATTACAGATGCGCGGCACCCTGCCCAGTCTCAATTGCCATCTCAGTGCGCTTCCACAAGAGTGATTTTCTAAAATTGGATTTAGTAAATGTGTTCTTTGAGATATCCATGTTTTCTTCTACGATTTTCTAATGAAGTAAATGTGTTATTCTCAAATATTAAATTAACTATCAACTCTTAGTATTAAGTATATAATTCCTCATTTAATATTCCACTTTGTTATTTTTTTTTAATTTTTGCAGCTAAGTATGTGAGGGTTATTCATAGGTAATATTTTTCTTTCTTTCTTTATAAGTTCTTTACATTTTTTGAACAAAATATTGATCTCGTGTTTTACAGGATTATTGCCTTGTTAGTCTGAATGTTAATCTAAATATATGACAATTAAATTTCTAAGAATTTATAAGATCAATATAGTCTGATGCTGACAAAATGGAGCTGGAGGGGAAAATAACTGAGATGTGTTATATCCATGTACAATTCCTCTGCAATAAGCAGTAATTATGAACTGCTAAAATGTACTAATAAAAATTAAAAACTAAAAAAAAAACCCAGAAACTTAAAACCACCCACACAGCATTTCTGGTCTCATAAGAGGAAGTGGGAAAATTGTACAATTTATTTACTTATGAAGAATTGATACTGATTTACCAATTTTCCCATGCAGTCTCTGGGGCCCCACAATGTGTCAATAATTTTGCTTCATGCTTTGTGAGGAAGTTTTAAATAACAAATTTAACATTTTCACCAAATACAGATTTCTTTTATCTCTTTTTGCTTCAAATATCTGAAAGTTTGTGACTCTTAAGAAATATTTCTTCTTCCATATTATGAGATTTATAGGCATGAGTTTGCTTATAATAGCTCTTATAAATTTCTTTCAATATTTACAGAACTTGTAGAGATACTGTCTTATTCTTGATACTGGTAATTTATATTCTCTCCCACTCTCTTATATACATCTGCCTTACTAAAATTGCTCAATTTTTTTCTAATATTACATTGATATTCTCTCAAAGCACCAGCTTGGATTTGTTGTTGCTTTTATTTCATAGATTTGCACATTTATGTATTTCATTCCTTATTATGTATGGTAAATTTGAAAAGGAATGAACAATTATTTTGAATAATTTGTCCATAAAGAAATGGAAAATATTTGAGGAGAAGATATGTTTCCCCTGATTTAACTATGACACAATATATTAAAAATATATAAATACTACATGAGACCCTATTAATATCTATATATTTTTATCAGTTTAAAAATAAAACTATGAAAAATGCAAAAAAAAATTATATTTTCCTGTTTTCTTAAGGTGAATAATTAAGGTCAAAGAAATGAGATCTTTCTTTCTTTCTTTCTTTCTTTCTTTCTTTCTTTCTTTCTTTCTTTCTTTCCTTTTCATTTGTGTATTTTGTACAGAGTCTCACTACGCAGATCAGACTTGTGATGATCCTTCTGTTTTCAGCCTCCTCAGTGCTGAGATTAGAGGCATGCACCCCCATGCCTGGACTCTATAGCCGGCTCAGCATGCCCCGGAGGCAGGGCCAGCACAGCATATGGGAAATTTATTTATTTCTAATTTATTTATTTAATATGATGATTGAGTGCTCTAAATTTCTTCCAGGGGCCAGTGAGATAGCTCAGGAGACTAAAGTGCCTGCTTAGGCAAGGTTAGGTAAGTGTAGGGACCATGATTCCATCCCCTATACCACATGCCACACCAACCCCATCCCCAAGGCAGGCTCAGCTGGCCACAGTCCAGGTGCAGTGGTGCCTACCTGTTAGTGCAGTGCAGGAGAGCCTGAAAGCATGAGGATCACCCCGAGTCTGAGCTGCATAATGAGACCCTGTACCAACCAAATACATTAAAAATAATGATTATAAAATAAACAAATGAATAAATAAATTTTCTCCAAGGTAGTGTGCTATATGGCCCATAATCCTAGCATTTATTAGAATATAAGAAGATTTCTGTGAGGTCAAGATCAAAAGAAAATAAAATTTAAAAAAAAAATACTGGTCTTGTGAAATCACCTGAATTTGACAAGTTATATTTGGATTTTCATTTAGAGAAAATATTTTCTAATTGTCATCCTTTTTTTTGACTTTAGGATATTTGAAATCATGCCATTTAAGATTCTATCATTTGGAAATATTTAAGACTAACTTATGATTCGACTTTGTATTTAATTATACTTTGATAAGACAATATATTGTGTATGCTTTGAATTACTTGAATGTATTGAGACTTTTTTATGTATCAGCATAAAATCTATCTTAGTAGTGCTACATATTGTATTTGGAAAGAATGTATGTGTTTGTTGTGTGGAAATTTCTATTTTAGTTAATTTGGTACATTGGAAGATACTGTTGTTGAATATATACATATATATA
>NW_004524579.1:15568051-15574552 GCF_000260255.1 Octodon degus | reverse complement strand
ACTACAATTTTATGTTTGTGTGTTTCTTTTTGAGGTTTATTGAGGTTTTACTTCACGTATTCTGAAGGTAGCCCATTAGTTATGCAAACATGTATTACAATTATGTTGCTATCATTACTAGATATATTATTATTGTGTTATTTTCATTACCTGTGGTAGAATTCATTACTCTGAAATACTTTCGATATCAAAATCCTTGCCTCAGATTTATTTTGACTAACACTAGTTCGTTATCTCCTTGTTTGTCTTTGAATGCTTTTTCTTTTTGGAACTTGACTAATACAACTTTGTCAAACTTTTACAGTACTTTAAATCACATTTGAAATTAGCAGTTAATTGGTAGGATTCTCACTCTGACTAACTATATATGCTGACACATTTGAAATACTATGTTCTAGTATTTGGCTTTATCTAGATTACAAATTAAAATACCATCATATTTTGCTATATTGTTGTAACACATACAATGGATTTTAGAACAGTATTTTCAGAGCAAACTATATGTTTGAGAAGATTACAAAAATATTTTAGAATTACCAAATGGTCATTAACCAAGTTCCACATATTGGAATTTCTATGGTATATTTATTACAATTAAGGAAGCAATGTTGATATATTCTTGTAAGATTTTCATGGTTTATTAGAATTTTACTAGTATTGCATAACACCCTCTTGTTCTAGGATCATATCCAAAATTGCACACTAGCAGCTGGGGAGATAGCTCAGTTGAATAAAAGCTTGCCTGGCAAGTGCAAGGTCCTGAGTTCAATCTCCGGCTCAAAAAAAAAAAAAAGTTACACTAGGTTTGGTTGTCCAGTTTTCAGGTTTTCTTACTTTTTGGACATTTTTGAGAAGTAGCAATCAGGTGTTTGTGGATTGTCCTTATAATTATCATTGATTCAAATTTTTCTCATAATTACACTGGTTATGTGTTTGGAGCAAGAATAATTATGAAGGTACAAACACCACATGAAATCTTCATGCTTCTTCTCCCCATATAGAAATAAAGACCTATTCCAAAAGACAGAATTCTTGTCCCATAACCTACTATGTAAATATATATATATATATATATATATATATATATATATATATATCTTCACTAAACACAAATATACAGAGATAACCTGTATCCCCATGAGAACACACGTTATTAACTGAAACATGAAAGTTAGTACATATTCTTTTGCCTTTAGTGCAGTGAAATCCATTTTTTCCAAAACTGTTTAGATCTGCAATTTAACCTCTTTTAATGAAGTTGTTTCATATATTTTTCATACACTTAGATTGTGTTGTCACATTATGCATTCCATCCTGAGAGAACCCACTGCCTAAATGATTATTTTTTAAAATTTGCATATATTAAATTTCAGTCTCTGTGCTGTTAAGTACGACAGCTTTTGACAAATGCAGCTTGTCATGTATCCACAATTACAATACCACACAAAACAGTTTCATTGCCCTAAACATAACCTATTCAACCCTTTCCACCTTCCCACATACCCTTTCACCTACTGATCTTGGGGGATTACAGTAGGTAGTGCCATCAAGTTGCCAACTTTTAGCTAGTAATATGCATTTAGCATTTAAACATTTTTATGGCTTAAAAGTGCATAGTGTTATTTTTCTATTTTCCCTTTTCTATTGTGGGATAATACTTTGCTGCATAAACATATAATATCTGTTGTATATTTATCAAAATCATACATATTGTTTGCTTCCAGTTTTAGTAGGCATGAATAAAACAAACTATCACACTCATGTTTTTGTAAACATGTATGTTTTCATATCAGTTTACTGAATGTTCTGTACTTTGCTTTATGGAAAATTGTTAATTTCCATAATATATATATAGTCCTCAAAAGACCCATTTTTGTTGTGTAAACTGTGGAAGTTTGCACTTTTTAAGGATTAATCCATTTTCATCTAGTATCAAACAAGTGGAAAAGATGTTCATTGTGCTCTTTTCTGTTTTTATGCACTGTGCTTTGTGAATTATTACTTGACATGTACATTTTATAGGAAATAGTATGATAATCCATGTACATAGTAAGTAATGACCAAGTTATAGTATTTAGCAATTCCAAATCTTTAAAAATTAAAATAATATTAACAGGTAGTAATTGTAAATATTCAGGAGGCACAGTATGTTATTTCAATTAAATTATCCCCTGTCCTACTTACTGATAAAATCAATATGACCTGTCCTATCTACTGATGAAATCAGTAATGTATATATAAATATATATTATATATGATGTTATATATAAATATATGATAGGATACTCCACCTCCTAAATTCACTTTCTGATCCTCTGTGACCCCATCACTTTCCAATGTACTACTTTCAAAGCATGAGAATTTTGGCAATTCTCACCCATTTTCTTTAGTAGAAATACTTTTTTTCTCCATCTGGTTTCTTTACAGATTTTCTCTTTGGCTTTTATGATATAATTAGTTCAGGAAGTAGATGTCTATCATACACTTTACATTGTAAGAATTTTTGCTATTACCATTTCTCATGCTCCGTCCTTTACTTTCCCCACCTTAACTATCTCAATTATGCATATTCTGAGTGTTTGGAAATTTCCCCATAATTCTCAGTCATGTTCTTTTGTTGTTTTCATTATTTTCTCTTTCTTTGCATTAGAAGAAGGCTCTATTGTCGTATCTTCAAATTCAGGGCCTCAATGTTCTGGCATGTACCAGTTACTCCTGAGCCGCTCATGGGCATTCTTAATTGCCCTGTCGTACTTTCCATTTCTTACTCTTTCCTAGAGTTTTTATTCTGTCCTCTTATTGCTTGTGGTTTTGTGTGTTTAGTAATTTTTCTTTTAGAATTCTTAACCTATTAATTATAGGGTTTTATTAAAATCACAGTCATATAGCTTCAAATTCTGAATGAAGTCTAACCTTGACTCTGATGCTAGTGTCATCTCTTGACAGCATTTTATCTTTATTCCTTGATTTTCTGTTGTTGGTGAAAGCAGTTGGGATACACTAGGTGAAACTTAAATAAGCTTTTAGTTGGAAGTACTATGATAATGTCTTCCTGTGTTGGGCTATGTTTAAAGTAGAGTATACCAGGCACTTCAGCTTTGTATGTCCTGTGGTTTGTTTTTTTTTTTCTTTTCTTTTCTTTTGTTTTTTTCTCTCTCCGTTTGTCTCATTTATTGTTTTGGGACTGTTACTCAAATAAAATCATGTGTTGAACCTTTTTGTAAATCATCCCTCAGTTCCTGTTGGTTTGTTATGAATATGGTAAGTGAAAAGAGCTGCTTAGACTCTATTCTTATAACTGAGTCTGTCTTTCCAGTGGACTGGGAGCTCCAGTGGCTCAATCAGTTAGTGCACGGCCCTTATACTCCAGTGGACTGGAACGTGGTACAGAGCATTATTTCTTAGCTGGGTTTTTCCAACTTAGGTGACATAGGAAAGCGAAAAGGACTAGAGTTCAGAGAAATTCCACCAAAGTAGGATAAAAACGTGGTATCATTTTCTCTTAGAAAAAAAAGAAGCCTTTGTTATGCAGTCCAGTATAATGGACACTGTCCAGTGTTAATGTCACAATGGACATTTTCCTCCCTTTGTGAAAATATCAAAGGGATCTTTCTTGTTTGTTCATTTTAGGAACTTGGTGGGATTACTAGAGGAAAGACCCGCAATAGGTGGTCCTCAAATACTGAATCCCCAGAAGTTTCTCACTTTCAAGCTGACATATGCTGTGCCTCCCACAGTTTCTCAAAATTAGGATTTAAGTGTGCCTATACGTATCTGTATATGCAGTTTTTGGTTATCCTAACCCAGTTTTGGTAGGAGTTTAACACTTGGTGTCTCTAGTGGCCTTTGTTCCAGGTGTGCTCATTTTTCCTGTCATTTTCAGAATCTGTACATCTATTCAGATTTTATAATACTAGTTTACCAGATTCATAAATTGTCTGGTGGTTCCATGAATTCTCCCTCCAGACAATTCAAAATAAATTCACAAGATATTGACTCTCTTTCCTTTTTCTTTCTCTTTCAAGTATTTAATTAAAAAATTTTCAAAAGATCTGCTGTTTGCTGCAAATGTAACTGATACTCTAGTCCCAGTAGTCAATAAGAAATGATTCATTTCTTTCTGGCTAATTGTGATAAATAAATTTGGATAACATTGTGTTGTGAGATTAAGTATGAAAATTAGATGTAGGATGTGGTATCCATGGTGAGAATTCCTGTTTTATATCATCATAAAAATTCTGTGATGATATCCATGAGTATGATTCATACCTTCCTCTGCCTACCCCTATTTTTCCTGAACTATGTTTAGTTATTGTAGTCTGTTTCATCCTTGCATCTGTATCTCCTAACCTCAATTTATGCTTTGATCCACTTATATATTAGGACCACAGTTTTTATACTATTTAGATATATTTTGTTCTCCTTTTTCCTATTTCTCTTTTTAATCGTGTCTAAGTTTCTATTGTGGCATCTAGTATTTAAGAAAAAATATTATGTTTATCATTTCTTAGTGTTTTCTTTTTTTTACCAATCACTTTTGGCAATCTCTTTCTCTTTTGTTGTAATTTTAACAATTTTATTTTTACCAAATATTTTCACAAAATCCATTTTATAAGAGATATAGTCTTGGGGCTGATGAAAAATGTAAATAATAAGATTCAGCATAATGGTGTGCACTTTCAATTGCAGCACTGGGGAGGCTGGAAACAGGAGGATCACTACAAGTTAGGGCTGTGTAGTAAGACCCTACGGAACCGATACTAAATACATTTTTTAAAAAAGAATGTAAATATATACTTTATGCTTGGGTCTGATTTTCACTCCCAGATATTTATTTCCTTGTTTTGTTTTCTCTAAAATTGAATATTTAAGCAAATATTATGTGTAAAAGTTGGTGAAAATTAAAGATATATTTCTCTGGATTTTATATTTTTCCTTTTCAAAATGTAAGCTGTCCTACGAACAGGAGACAATTTTAGGCACTTCTGTTTTCCATGTGGGTTGTATTAATGTGAATTCCTGACCCACATATTGCTAATTGTATTATTACAAATTTTCTATTGAAATTTTATATATTTAATATTTAAATATAGTAAAGTCTGAGATTGTTATATTTATTTAAGTATTTATTCATATGTATGTGAGTGTACATATATGTATTTTTCTTTGTTTTAATCTGGAAATACAGGGGGTATAAACAAGCTATTTACTAAATATTGCATTGTTTATCGATCATAATCAATAAAAGTATATTTCCTTGAAGATTTAGAAATTTCATGGAACAAATGATACACGCAACTTTTTCAGCTGTATGACTTTTTATTCTCATCATATCTGTATCTTAATGCCATAATACCCATATATCATGGATCATAATACTTCAGACTTCCTCAGATAGACTTTTTTATTTGGACCAATATGTTTGATTTTCTCTTGATATCATTGCAATGTTAAAAATTATGAACTGCTGAGCTTCTTGATATTTGTCAGTGGTAACATTCTTGACATATAGAGTCTATGTTATGAAATTGATTTTAATAACAGATATTTAAAATTACCTCAGCAACCTTATTCCACTGATTTTAAACTGAGACATTCTTTTATTTCAGTAGAATTTTTCTCTCTCACTTGGATTCTCTTTCAGAAAGTCTAGTACTAGATAACTTGGCTGGTCAGAATCATATCTGAAGTCCAAGTGCAAATTGCACAGAGGGTCAAGACCACAACCTGTCTTAATGGTCACACAGATAAAACTGTTACAGTAATGTTCTATTACCATGAATAGAACACACTGTGATGTGAGACACAAGCATGTAGAAACATTATAGTGATACAGCCTAAAAGAAATCTTGATTGCCTGACCCTTCAGAGTACATTGATTGTTATTTACATGGTTAAGTTTTGGAGAGCATACAAAAATATGTTTTACTATAAGGAAAAATATAGCATTTTAGGCATATGCCTCCCTCAGTAATTTATCATTTTGATTATTATATTCACTCATTTGTTTAGCACAGTCACCATATCTTTAAAAACAGCATTATGTGCAAAAAGCTGGACAGACAATCAAGAAAGTCACCTCAGATGCAGCATTCGCCTGTATAAACTAAGGAACGCTTAAGTAATATGCAGCCTAGTGAATTTTAGCTCTAACACATAGGACTAACACGATAACAATACTTAAAGTATTACTAAAAGTAATATGATTGATTGTGGTCTAATGACCGATGCACTTACTAAGATATAAATTAATCAGCAGTCTCTCTGTGTATAAATTTACATAATGATGATACTTTAGTAAGGAATCCTACCATTATAACTGAATGAATGAATTCAGAGTACGCTTTCATGAGTTTTTACATATTAAACGATTTCGAGGATATAACATTCTTAATACATTGAGGGCAGAAGAAACAGATAAAATTGCTCTTAAGAAATATTGGACAGTAATTGGGAGGTTCTATTTAATCTGGGTCTATCTTTAATATGTTTATAATATAT
>NW_004524579.1:15553264-15567941 GCF_000260255.1 Octodon degus | reverse complement strand
ACACTTGTAGCATGCCCTGGGGGCAGCGGGGTCCGCACAGCCCACTGGGGATCAAACCCCCAGCCACCGCGTCTGCCTAAGCAGGCACTTTATTTATTTATTTATTTATTTATTTATTTAATCTTAGGGAACAGTCTACAGGGCATTCAGGGTCTTACTACTAAATCGGAATCTTAGTGATCTGCCTGTTTACAGCCCCCCAAGGGCTGGGATTACAGGCTCGCACCACCATGCCCAGACTCAATTGCCATCTCAAGGCTCGCTGGGGATAGAGCTCCCACGGCAGGCCCGGAGATTGAACCCCCGGGCCCTGTGCCTGCTTGCAGTTGTTTTAGTCTGCTGAGCTATTCAGCTGGCTCTTAGGCAGGTGCTTTAATCCTCTGAGCTATCTGGTTGACCCTTAATCTGGGTATTTAATATGTTCTGTAATCTGGGTCTATAATATGCTCAGTAATCATTACACTCTTCTGGGTCTCAGTTTATTTTATTTTAAAATGAGTTGATTTTGTGAGAGAATTAAGATTTCTCCCACAATTTAACAATCTGTTATTCCATGAAATTTGGGTCATTAGGCTAAATTTTGTTTTAATGGAAAGTAAAATGCTCCAAGAGCAGCAGAGGAAGGAAGGGTCACAGCAAAGGGGCAGACTTGCTCGCTGGGCTGGTGGAAGGTTGGGCTGAATGGGCCTTGCCTCGTGATCAGAAACTGGCCTGGAGACTCCTCAGAGAGCCCAAGCATCTCCGTAAAAAATAGCAAGTGGCAGAGAAGCAGTATCAGAGAAAGTCAATATATCAAATAATATAGTGGCAGAATTCTAGAGCTGATGTTTTGATTATTTTATGCCTATGAATTTACCGAATCTCAAAGAAAAAACTTCACTTGACTACAGATCCTAGGCTAGAAGTGGAAGAGTATATGAGCTAAAACACTAAGTTCTATCAGGTAACCTTACAAAATCCCACTTTTCACAGGGATTCTAATTCCTAAGAGTAAAGAAAAATGGAAGAAGTAATATCCAACCTACTATTCATATAAATTCACATAATCTCAAAGTCTCTACAATGAATCATGGTGCCCCTATTGTATCACCAGCCTTGTGTTCTATGCTTCTTAAACAAGAAAAATTTGTAAAAATCATAAAAATAATTTTTGTGCCTTCTTTTATCTTACAATATCCTTTCTGATAACTATTGTATCTCAAGCAGGTATTGATTTTTTTTCCCCCAGCTATGGTAAAGTGCTTCACACTTATCCACCTCAGCTTCAGGCTAATAATTACAAAATGTTAAAGGTGCAGTGAGTCATGTGGTTTTTTCATACTTGTTTAGTTCATTAAAATGCCAGTTTCAGTTTATTAGAAAATAATATTAATGATAACAAAGAGTTTGAGAAGACAAGCAACATTCCATTCTTGCCTAAACCTCTCATATTTTCTCACAATGAAAAAGGAAATTGTCTTTTAAATTTAGACAAAACGAGGTGGTTATTTACTGCTCAGAGAAGAAATTCCCATTTACTTTTGTTTTTAGTTCGGTTCAACAGAAATTCTAAGCTGGGGCTCAAGGTAGCCATGTGGAAATTCAGTACACTTAAAATATTTTGCTTCATGTGAAATTATCAGTTTTTTAGTCTGCTGTCTGTCACCCAATAAGGTAATAATTATAAGGAACCAAACCATTATTTCTGTCATTGAAATACAAAATCATATTTTCTATAAACATTCTTCAAAGGCTTTATTGGGAGGAAATGTGAATATTTGGAAAGAATGTTGGATTTGACATTGTTTTTATTTGTCCTTAGATGAGATTCAGAAGTGTATATTTCTTTTGCATGGGGATATATTTTATAAATAAAATTTTAAAATTATGATATTCAAGGGCCAGCCAAATAGCTCAGTGGATTAAAGCATCTGCTTAGGCAGATGCAGGGGCCAGCAGTTCAATCCCCAGGCCTGTCATGCCAGCCCCACCCACAGGGCACACTGAGACAATGATTGATACTGGGCATAGTGTTGTAAGCGTTTAATCCCAGTATTTTGGAGGCTGAAAACAGGAGAATTACTATGAATCCAATCTACACAGTGAGACCCTATACACACTGTACACCCTGTCCTAAATACAATAAATAAATTTTTAAAAATAAGATATTCATTTGCAGCAAGAAAAATAATTTTCATGTGTTTCTGTAATGTGCAACTTAGTGTTTAAGAGAGATGGAACAGTGAATGGTGTGATAGATTAAAACATCAGTGTGGGGCTTAACTATGACTTGATCATCCATATGAAGACAAGAAAAGGGGATTTCAGGTGATATATTTCCATTCTGTGACAGACAGAGAACTAAATCCTGAGGATGGTTTTACTTACTAATCACACTCATTCAGACTCCTGGGGAACCTGAATTCTTGGCATTTTAGTGACAAACATAATTTAATAAAAATAATATGCTAAGAGAAAATAAATGTTCAATTTTGCAGCACCCAAAGGAAAGGAACTTTGTCTAGGTTATGGAAAGATATGAGCACAAAGTGAGAAAAATATACATTCAGGCACTCAGATATTTACTTTATAAGCCAAGGCATTAATGGAAATCAGATGCATTGGTGACTTTAATTTTCTTTTCATCCAAGGCTCTTTTTAGACCTTCCTTTCTTGTGAAAAATTTCTCTGTCTGCACTCCCTAAAATGACAGCCAGTTATCCAATGTGACTGTGTAGCACAGAGTGTGCTGTGGCATCTGAGAAAATGAGCATCTTAGGGGCCAGCCAGATAGCTCATTGGACTAAAGTGCCTGCTTTGGCGGAGTGTAGGGACTGGGTTTTGAACCACAGCATACCAAACTGGCCCTGCCCCCAGGGCGTGCTGAGACAAGACTGGGTGTGGTAGTGCACACCTGTGATCCCAGCGCTTGGGAGCTGAAAAGAGGAGAATCACTACCAGTCTGAGCTACATGGTGAGACCCTGTACATCCTGTAGATCATTTAGAAAAAAAAAGAAATTCATTTAGAAATTTCATTTAGAAAAAAAAAGAAAGAAACTGAACATCTAGTTTTATTAATTGGTTTATTATTTTATTATTTAATTTTTTGTAAGAACAAGAAGCTATGATAATTTTATAAAATGGAGCAATATTCACCTATAAAACAGGATACATTGGAGTCTTTTGCCACTAAACTGATGCAACTAGGGAAACTCTTCAGCGAAATAAATCAGACCTGCATGTGCAAACATCATATTGTCTCCTTAGTGTGAGAACCTGAAAGAGAAAACTCAAATCTAAAGAATACAGTAGATAGTGGGGAAAGGGAATGAACTTATTCCAAAGCAGAGTTACTGAGTTGAGGAAAAGGACAGGAAAGGGAGTGAGAGAAAGAGATTTATCTATGTATGGAAACAGGATGGTTTGGACAACTGTACTGTGCTTTACTGCTGGTTTAAGGAAGATGCAGATTAATTAATTAATTAATTCTTTCATCTGTCTCATCTCTTTGTTTTCAATTGTTTGTACTTTTTCTCTTCTAAATTTCTTACACATTGCTTTCATTTTTTCCTTCTTCTAATTTTACATGCGTATATCTGGTAATATGAATAGCTGGTTGGAAGACAACTATGTATTACAACAAATACAGTGAAATTCTGATTACTTTGTTAAGTGAAATTCTGTATCACTTGCAAATTTTTGTTTGAATACTAATTTGTAGTCTAAATAAAAAAAAGAACATCACATGAAATATACCTTTTTTTTTTTTTTCGGAACCAGGGGTTGAACTCAGACCCTTACACTTGCCAGAAAAGTGCGTATTCTACTGAGCCATCTCCCCAGTGCTGAAGTACACCTTAATGAATGTTTAAACATATAATATTGCTCTGTGTATGTGCAACAATGCAAAGCCAATTTTGAGAAATTATTTATCGTGCATAATTGAAGTTTCATACCCATTGAACCACAATGCTTTACCTCCACCTTTCTCGTCTATAGACTGCTACCATTCAACTTCCTGAACCTTTGAATATGGCTGAAATATTTCATACAAATGAAATTGCTTTGTTTTTGTTCATTATTGACTTATTTTGCCTAACATATTGTCCTAAAGTTTCATCATTGTCATCGCTTCCTACAGAAATTCATTTTAAAGGAATAATAGTCCTTCCTTTTATGGATATAACACATTTAAAAGTATATATTTATCTGTCCATTGACATTCAAATTGTTTTTCCATTTTAGCTGATGTAGTTGGTATTATGTTGAACATACATTAATCATGTGTCTCATATTTCACATATTTCCTTTAGATCTTAATTTCTTTTTTCTGTCTTCTTCTTCTTCTTATTATTATTATTATTATTATTATTATTATTATTCTTTTTGGCAGAACTGGGAATTGAATTAAGGACTCTGCACTTGCCAGGCAAGTGCTCATTCTACTGAGCTACCTCCCTGGCCCTAGATCTTAATTTCAATAATTTTTATAGAGGCCAGGGAGACAGCTGAGTAGAATAAGTGCTTTCCTGCAAGCTCAAGGACCTGAGTTCAATCCCTGCTTTCATCAAAATAATAATAATAATAATAATAATAATAATAATTTTTATAAGTACTTAAGTGCTAGAATGTCCAAATCATAGGACAGTTCTGTTTAAAGTTTGGTAAAAGTATATATTATTTGCTATTGCAAATTCATTATTTTACTACACTACAAATATTATTCTAACTTTCTGAATTATACACATCTTTACCAACACATGTGTTATATGTTTTTCTTAAAAGCCACCTTAACTGGTGTGAGTCTGAGAATCTTTTATTATTCGGGTTTTTATTGGTATTTTCCTCACTACAAGTGACTTTAAGCATGTTTCACAGATCAGTTTTTGTTGTTGTTTTTGTTTTTGGGGTTTTTTTAAATCTCTCCTTTGGAAAAATGTCAATGAAAGTCCTTTATCCTTAAAAAAATTGGTTTCTAATCTTTATGTCTTATTTTTGGTTTTCAAGTCTTCTTTTGTTTTATTTGCTATTGAGTTGTATTAATTTTTTGCATATTTTGAAATCTAAGCCCTTATCAGATATTGTTTACTGCTGCCAGTCTGTTGGTTGTCTTTTCACTTTCTTGATCAGTTCCTTTGTTTCAGAGAATATTTTATTTTGATATATTCCTGCTTGTCTTTTTGTTCTATGCACTTTTAGTATCATATCCAAAAAAAATTATCAAGAAAATATCATCCTTTCCATATCTTTATCATGGGATTTTCTCAATTTCAGTATTTATTCTCAAGTCATTAATTAATCTGAGTACATTATTTTAGAGGTTGGAAGATAAAGATCTTGTTTTGTTCTTTGCACAAACTATCTGTTGATAAGTCTATCTTTTCTCCATCATGTATTCTTGGAACTTTTGTCAAAATAGGTGACGATTATGTTCCGATTGATTTACTCTTAAATATTCTCATATAGTTAGTAGTAATCATACAAGTCACATTGAGATGTTTGTGTTTAGTCTTTTTTAGGTTTCAAAGAAACATAAATAATCCTAACTAATGGCTAATTAGGCAATTGTTATTTTCTAAATCATGAAAAAAACTACAATTAAAACAGACTTTTATATTAGTCCTTCATCTAATCTGATTATGGAAAATTTATCTTTGTGAAAATAGCTGCTTTTATTTAGTTACTAATTCAAATGTTATTTTTTACTGTACCATTAGTACACTTCACCAATTAAAGTAAAATGTGTCTATTGGCATGTGCATAAACTTTTCAGTAAGTATTCATAATAGACAATGGGAAAATTATCCATGGTTCTGTAGTTATGTGACACACTAGAACTATCTACTTCCCCACATCAAACACCTTTCAAACCAAGCCTCTGTTGGAGATGTAATTCATCAAAGTTATCCCAGGTCATAATGTGCTCCTGTGTGTCATTTCACTGGGGAACATGACATGACATGGTGTAATTAAAGGAATGCAGTGTGGTGGCTGCCATTAGAGAAAAGGATGTATTTTCCAGATCAGTTCATAGGTCTTCACTCCAGCTGCCACAGTGAAACTGGCAAGATTTTGTAATGAAAATTGGCCAATCTTGTGTGTTCAAATGTGCAAGGTCTCTATATTTCTGCCCACTTCTATTATAAGCCAAGTCAACCACTGTCAGAGAGTGTTACAGACCTCCTTCCTCAAGCTGTGTGATCTTGTCAGATCTCATAAGCCATACAGGGTTGGGGCTGGGTGTACCTGAATAAGACAACTATGTGGAGAAATGAATGTATTCTTGGTAGAGATAAGTGAGTTATTTTACCTTCTGAGTCTAAGTGGGATCACCTTATGGACAGTGTATTGCTTTTTGAGCACCTTGGACTGTCAGCCCAAGCTGATACCAGGGTCTGGTATCACAAACTGTGCTTTCCTTCCCAAAGTTGGGGAAGGGATTTGTCTTGTTTTCCTGGCTGTATTCCAGTTCAGTTAATTGCTTCCTCTTGCTTTAAATTCCCCCTGCAGTGTCTATTGAAGACCGTCTTCTTCATTTATGATTCTAAACTGTTGTGTCATGTTGTTGTGTGCTGCCAAGCAGCTGTTGCTCTCCGTTCCAGCTGTGGTAGAATTTCTGTAGTGGCCAGAGTGAATTGTACTCATGCCATACTCAATTGAGTAGAGAGAAGTCGTAAAGTCCTGGAGCTCATCCCAAAGATGCATGCCATTTCAGTGAAAAATTATTCTATATAATCATATAGATGCAAATGCAGTTATATACTCCCACAGTCTAGACTTGTTAACGCACTACCATCTGTCCAAGATGAATTCTCAAAAAGAAGCCAGGGTGGTAAAGCAAAGTGTGGGATGGAAGTTGTGAAATTGGAAACTCTTATTTTCATGATATTTATTTTTATTTTTTGGTTTAGCAAGATGGCTCTAATTTAAATAAATCATTGAAAAAATCCCATTTCTGTTTTCAGAATATTATTTAAATGTTACATCTCTATTTTTTAATTTACAGAAAAATGAATGCTATTTTGCTACCTATGAAAATAGTTCGTTACTTGCCAAGGATCATAGAAAATAAAATATCTGACTTGAATGCATAGAGAAGGATATGAGAAATCATTTCAAATTTTCTTCTTTAGGACCCATACCTACTTTAACCTTTTTCTACTTCCATTTCCACCCAGTTGCACAATAAGCATAAGACCTTTGAATCACTGGGAATTTTCCACAAAGTTATCTCGCACTATGCTGTGTTCATTCATGATCTTATGGAGTCTCATGCTCCTACTCAACCAAGTTGTTTATCTGCACATTTTCTTTATTTTCTCATTCACAAGTGACCTAATTTGCAAGCTAACAGCTGTCTTAAAAGCATTTCTACTGGAATTATTATTCCTTGTTTCTATTCCCTGTCTATGTTCTTTTTATCCAAGCCATCAGCAGCCACCTCAGTGTTTGTGGACCATTATTGTAGTTATTCTGTTATCCCCTTTTTTGATCCAAGACTACTTCTTATCCAGCATATTTTCCACCAACCACTGATTCCTCTTTACAGGTAAGCCTCAGGCACTTCAAACTTTGGGTTTCCACCTGCTTGGCTTTGGGGGGGCCTTCATTTCTCCCTGTCAAGAAGGCTGGGATTGTTTGACTCCTCCAACTCTTCTCACATCCAGAAGAAATTTTCTCCCTATGTAACCTGTTCTTATGGGTAAGGCTGATAAAATCCATTCCCCACAGACTCTTATTTAAGAATGCAGTGCAGGGAAATAAGAGGAACACTCAGACAAGATTGCCTTCAACTCCCTTTCAAATTCCTAGAAGTGATCTGATATAAATTTTTTCAATGTGCATATAGTTTGGGTCCATAAAATAAAAAAAAAGTGGGTTCTAATTTTACCCAAGATAAGTAAGCAAGCTTTGCATATCCTAATCTATGTTTTATTGTCTGTGTATGTGAGACCTTTTTCCTTAATTCCTACATTTCTGGCTAAGTGAATAAAAGATTAGATTGATGTAAAAAAAAAGTAAAGATAGTTCCCCAGTTCACCACTGGGATTTGAATGTGTATGAGAAATTAGAAATTTGTTAATTCTCATTACACCATGCTGAACAATCTTGCTTGGTTGCTCAACTCATTGTATGGGATTGGATATATATATATATATATATATATATATATCGAGAATGAAGGGCAGAGCAAGAGGGGGGAGAGAGACAGACAGACAGACACAGAGATCCAAAAGTGTATATATACTATACTTCAGGAAAAAAAAGTCATTTAGAAATCTTTTAACTCTGAATTTATTGAGACAGTTTCCAATTAATGCAAGTTATTTTTGGCCTCAACAATAGGTGTTCAAAGTGGTGGTCCCTAGCTTCCAGAAATTTATTATTATGGCAAATAATACTAAATGCTGTTTGTATTGCTTTGTTTATTAAGATTGCCATACACGTGTTTCCAACTTGTTATCCAAGGACCAGAAGTGTTGTGGGGTTTCAGTGAAATAGAGACACTCTAGGGTCGTCTATATGAGGGTAGTGCCATCTGTTGAAAGAACATCACATTATTTTTCTTTCTTTTCCTGAAATGTGCATATAGTTTTTGTCAGACTACATATAGATATGGAACACCTGTTATCATTAGGCTATTTGATGTGGTATATCATTTTATCTTACCACAATTCATTACAACAGATGTTATTTATGCATGAATAAACCAAGGCAGAGATTTTAACTAACTTACTGGTGGGGGTACGTAAATGTAAACACAGTGTCAGAATCCCAGCCTGTGCATCTGATGACACACCACATTCACATGTGTCATAGCAGCTTTAGAATTGACGTTCTCCTTTAGATATGCAGCATGTAAAAGCCTAGATATATTTATGTTGATACTTACTGGACAATGTCACAAATAAGAAAATCATAGGCTTCTAGGGATATAAAATCACTGAATGCTGTTTGATTCAGCATCTCTGCAAGTTTCATTTGATGTATAAGTCAGATTTTCCTGACTAGTAATGGTTGTTCTCTTTAGCCTTCTTGACCAACATATAAGAAAGAGCACATTGCTCCTGTGGGTGCTGAAATTGAGATAGAAATCATGCAAAATACTTTATACTCTTTTTATATAATAAAGTAAAATGAAAAACAAATTCAAAAAAGTTATCAAATCAGAAAATACATTTTGTAAGTTTTCATTATTTCTAAAAATAGAAGCTCAGTGTTAGAGTTTGTACTTGTTAATGAAAATTTTAAGGAAGACCTTCCACTTCTTGGCAAGTACATATGGACATGAGCAGGACAAAAAAGGACAAAAACTTGAGTGTTCTGACTTGTACTGCCAGCTAACAGGGGTTTATGATGAGTCTTCAGTAGACAAATTAAACCAGAATATAGATATAAGATGCAATGTCATCGCACTTTTGAAGGACTAAACTGAAGTCTCCAAATTTTTGTCTTTGCTTTTGATTTTTTTATTATTTGTGCCTGAGTTTGACTCTCCACTTTAGAGTTGGTGTGACTATCTCCTGCCCTTAATGACCTTAAAATGAATATTATTACTTTACTTATGTTTAGTGGACAAACATTTAATATTCATCTTCCTTCTAACTATTAATTCTAGTAATTACTTAAGTTTTAGATTTTTCTGTTAGTTACCTTTGAAAACAGAACAGACTGTTTTCTCTTATTTCAGAAATATTACTTAGGCTTCTAGAACTATTTAATATTATATTTTTATTTCTTTAATGGGTTATTTTCCATTCTACTAAGGTAACAAACAACTCCATATTTTTCAGCGTTTCTTTATAGAACTATGTGTTGTATGAAAGCTTATACCCATGGGGAAAATTATTACCATGGAAAACATGTAAAAATTACACAATAAATTGTTCCAAAAAAGACTATATATTTAAATTAATACCTTTTATCAGATAATAATGAAAAAAGGAAGTTATAAAATGTGAGACTTATTTGAACAGAACAAAGATTCTAAGCATCAACCTACTTGTTTTGTGCAATATGTGTATATCCTGTGTTAGATGAAATCCACAAATGCATTGCATGGTCTTACAATGCCTTGGTTGAGTATTTAAAACACTTCATCAGTTTTTGGAAGAAATGATTCCCTAGTATATGAGTGGTATATTTCTTTCTACAGAAGACTGCCTATTTAATCACTTTCCCACAGACTCTTATATTCACATGCCCACTTGATCTACATTAATTATTTTAACCGACATCCTTGTTAAGTGAAATTATTTTTTCCTAGTCAGACCATAAATAGCTCCCACCTTATTTATCATTTATCTCTTTAAAGATCACAAGGGCTGCATTTATGAAGAGAGAAAGCCATGTCTTGGCCACAATACAGGAGGCATCCCTCTCCAGGGACAAAGGAATTTCACAGCTATTGGAGAGACACAGCTTATTTTTTCTTGATAACCCTCCCAAGGCAGGACATTAACTTTCTTTTAAGTCTGAATGATTGCTGTCTGTGGTGTTTTTTTTTGTATGAGGAGGAAGCAAAGGAGAAATACTAGGAACAAAGGGTGAAATAGCAAGATCAAGTAAACTTAAGAAAGCCTCATCTTCTCTCCTTGCTGATTCACACCCTCAAATACACAAAGAAAGCAATTCTCAAATCTACATGCAATTAGGGATAAAAAGGGTGAAATTACAATGGACCCTGAAGAAATCTAGAAGATCATCTATAGCTATTTGAAAACACGTGCACTTATGACATGGAAAATGCAGAAAAGATGAACAGATTCCTAGATACATATGAATTACTTAAACTGAATCAAGAAGATATAGAAATCCTAAATAAACTGAAATCAATAAATGGAATTAAAGATACAATTAAAAATCTACCAAAAGAAAAAGCCCAGGCTCTGATGGGTTTATTATTTTTAAATGGAATAAAATTTATTTTTAAATGGAATAAAAATGGAGTAATATTACTGTGACTGTATATGAAATTGTTAGAATTAGTTAACTTCTCCATGTCTCTTATCCAATGAAAGAGAAGACATCTGAAAAGGAGAGGAAATTTAGTGCCAAATAAACAAAAGAGACCCTAGTTCATAGCAGCAGGGTGAATAGCCTTTAATTTGCTTTCTTAGTCTAGCCCTTATCAAACTTTGGAATCAGGGTATCACTCACTTCCATGTACAAATTGGGGAGTGTTGTTTTCCTTTCAAATTTATTAAAGATTTTGAGAAGTAGTGAAATTAGATCTGCTTAAACTCTCTTGTGGAATTCATCAGTGAACCCATCAGAGCCTGGGCTTTTATTTTTGGTAGGTTTTTAATTATATCTTTGATTTCATTTATTGATATCAGTTTATTTAAGATTTCTATATTTTCTTAATTCAGCTTTAGTAATTCATATGTATCTAGGAATCTGTTCATGTTTTCTGCATTTTCCATGTCATAAGTATATAAGTTTTCAAATAGCTATAGATCATCTTCTGCATTTCTGCAGGGTCCATTGTGATTTCACCCTTTTTATCCCTAATGGCATGGACATGAGTGTGGATTCATTCTATTGGGGTCCATGGAGTTATAGTTTTTCATATCTCTTTCTAGAATGTCTTTCAAAACATTGTGGAGTTCTTTTCACTGCTCTGAATTTTCTCAGATGGTCTTTGTTATGGAAGAATGTTACTTCTACACCAATTTTGAAATATAATTTTGTGAGATACCTCAATATAGGAAGGATGGGGGTTGGGTTAAAAAAATATAGGAAGGAGGCTGATTTACTTTAAAGCCAAGCAAAACTTTTCTCCAAGCTTTCTGATTTGAAAGTTTGTACTGAAAGTTTAACTGTTAGTTTGACGGGCTTTCATTCATAGGTGATTTGTTTATTTTCTTATTTATTTATTTATTTATTTATTTATTTATTTTTGCAGAACCGGGGATTGAACTCAGGCCTTTGCGCTTGCCAAGGAAGCACTTATTCCACTGAGCCATCTCCCTGGACCCTGACTTTATTTTTTATTTATTTATTTTTTGATTTGTTTATTTTCCACAATAACTTTTAGGATTCCCTACTTGTGTTGATTTTCTGGAATCTTCACTATCATATGCCTGGCTATAAATATTTTTTTAGCATGGCTAATTTAAGTTCTGTATGCCTCACCTAATTGTACGTGAAATTCTTTTTCCTCTCCAAGGGATGCTTTTCTCCCATGACATCTGTGAACATTTTTTATAGCATCTGTGCAATCTCCTGCTTCTTCATTGAGTCTCAGTCTTAAGTTATTTTTCTTTGCATAATCTAGCAGCTACTGAACTTCTCATGATTTCTGGCTATTTTTAAGAAATCTTTCTTTTCATGATTTCTAACAGCAAGCCTGTCTTCTATATCTAAGATCTTCCCCTCACATGGGCTTACTCTGCTGTGGATACTTTCAAAGGAATTGTTATATTCATGGATATCTGCTTGAATCTGCCCTATGGATTCCATTTCTTTTCTATGCTGATCCTCTATCTGTTCCATAATTTTCTTAAGCTTCTCTATTTTTTTTCTTGGTGCACTCTAGAGTCATTAAGCATAGTTTTTATTGTGGACATCATCTCTGCAGTTTTCCAATAAATTATTTCTTATTTGATTGTTCTAAAACCCTATTCAATGCTTTGTTGTGACAACTTCAGATTGGCCAAGTGAGTGGCTTTCAGATTGTCCTTTCTCACTGTTCCCTGGTTTTGCTTTTGGTGACTAGATGTTTGGGATTGCATCTTGTTTAAGTGTTTTCTTCTTTTCTTTTCTTTTTTTAGTTTAATTCTTCATTTAATGTTTGTGAATTTCCTATGGTGGGTTGCTTTATTGCTAATATATAGAGCTGTTTGTAAATGACTATTTTCCTAAGATATTTTCTTGATACAACTGATTTTGTGGGATTTAAATCCGTTGAAACACCCTACCTTTGTAATTTGTTGGGAATGAGAGGTTTCTGTGTGTTTGTCCCAGCCTGTGGTTCTTTAGCACTGTGCTACACTATTTTCTGTGACTCTTAGCTAATCACAGACTTAAGATACCAGGATGAACAATAATTTAGAATAATTATGTAAACTGATATCTGCAGTGGTTTTATCAGCTATGAAAATAGCATCGAACAAATAATAGAAAATGATAAACTGAGCTACCCATTAATTTATCACCTTTAACCATATGGGCTAGATTTGTGATTAAATAACAAAATCTGAAATAAATCAGAAAATTACATGCAGTATACAAATCCTTAAGGTATCAGTTCTGCCTTCAGTGGTTATAATCTAAAATATGTTGTGGAACAAATAGATAAGAGGAAAAGATTAGAAGTAAGGTCAGAAAAGAAAGGGAGATTACACTCATTTTGTGAATCTGGTATAGAAGACTAATGGGAAATAGAGAAGGAAGAGATACAAAGACTAGAGCAGAACTACAAGCACAAATTACATTCACTCTCACATAAAAATAAGATCAAAAATGAAAGAGAAAAAAATGATAAAAGCAAAAACAAAACCACAACAATATTTAAAAAAATGAGAGAGAGAGAGAGAGAGAGAGAGAGAGAGAGAGAGAGAATAAAATGCCCACTACCAGATATGTCTCTGTTCTCACTCTGTTCTCACTTTTCATCATTGTGTGGAAGGAGAGTCCCAATTAATGTTGACTTATCACAGCAACCCAGCAGTAACTTTTATGGCAGGGTTGTGAGTAATCTTCGGGAACCTCAACCTTCTTGCCAAGACCTGACTCATTTGACCTGCAGCCATCATCCTACATTCTGCAAGCCAGATCCCACTTGGAAACCACTAGATGGAGCTAGCAGCTGCTCTGAGATATGCTCTCAGCTGGCTTCTCTCCAAGATGGCTCCTCATCCATCACTCCCTTACGTGGGATGAATAAGTCCTCAGCATTCATCGCCAGCTAATAGAGTCCCTCATGTTCTCTCTTCCCCTTTGCTGCTGTGTTTCTCTGTGGAGACTTCTGGAATAGTCAGCAGTCCCCGTGTGTACACAGGTCTGAACTGCTTCTCTCTTGCCATGAGTGCTATCTCTGGGAGACTGTGCTGCCAGCTACTTTTTTCCTCTTCTGCAGACCCACTTCTGGGAGGATGCATTTTCCTCCACTGGACTCACTGCCCTCATTCTTGTCTTCCTTGCATTGCTATATTTTAGCATCTGGTCAGTGACTTTAACAGGCTTTTTCCTCTCCTGCCTACCACTCTGCCATCTTGGTATGAGAATCAAGGTTTAGCACTTTTTGAAGGCTTTCATTATTTCTGTTGTTTTGTGTTTAAAATAGGTATAGGGGTCAGGGAGATGGCTCAGTGGAATAAGCGCTTCCCTGGCAAGCGCAAGGGCCTGAGTTCAATCCCCGGTTCCACAAAATAAATAAATAAATAAATAAATAAATAAATGTCAAGGACATGCGAAGACATCTAAACAAGAGAAAATCCCAGACATCCGGTTCACTGCGGGCAGACCCAGCAGATGAGGTGGGACATTCCAAAAGTCTTACACCTGGCCTCTCTAAAGTGCTAACAACAAAACAATTGAATGAGGCTCTAGAAAAAATAAAATCAGTAATAATATCTCAGGAAACTGCAAAGATGGTGACTGCAATGAAAGCCAGGCTTAATGACTCTAGAGCAGATTTTTATCTTTAAAAAAAAAGACCTTAAGAAAATAATGGAAGCCACAAATGTTAAA
>NW_004524579.1:15542705-15553164 GCF_000260255.1 Octodon degus | reverse complement strand
AATTTCTAAATTTATTCGAGTTTCTATTGAGAGTTTTAGAATTTTGGAGTTAATAGAAATAATTATTGCAAATAATTATTGGAATAATTAATGAAATAAATAATGAAAGTAATTATTTGATTGTAAAAAGTAGTTAAATCTCTGTCTTTTATTTTCTTCTATTTCTTATAATGTCAGAATTTATTCTTCAGATATGTTTGTAACTATCATGTTGATTGAATACATACTTTTAAGGTGAATTACATCCTAGAATTTGTTAATTCCATAAAACCCAAACTACTGTTTTGAAATTTTCTTTTTCCTTTTTAAAATTAATTTTATTAAGTATCAAATAACAATGAGACAGCTTCAAAACCTATCAGTAGGACAGTTTTAATAATTAATACATTGCATATTGTTGTCTTTGTAGTGGTTATTCACAGTACAAGATGCAGACATGATATCCTGTCCATAAACACGATTAGTACTATTCTTTCTTCTCACTGAATTAAAAGAAAGTAGTTATATATCTATCCTAACTATATTGTATACTCACATACAAAATGGTCCTTCATTTATAGTGCCTCTTTTGTTCAGTTTTGTCAGAGACGAGTATTCTATTGCCATTTAAATATTGTAGGTGCATGAATTCAGCAAAATTATCCAGTATAGTACAGTAGTCCATAATAGTCATGGCAATGTCAGAAGTTGTTGACTTGAGCCTTTTACAGCTCAGCATATTAATATGGCTTTACTTTTTACACTGAAATTTTATTTTTAAAACAGTTGTTTCTGTACTAGCTTAAACTTTCAGTAACATGTACCTGATTCCTACTCAAATTAGACTACATTTTGAAATGACATATATCAGGGGCTGTTTCATCAAACCATCTCCAAACTTCAGTAGCTTACAATAACAATGATTTATTTTCATTGAAGAATCTGTGGATCAGCTGGTCTCAGATGAACAGCTCAGCTTTGATATAGCTGAGGTTGGCTTCTTGCTGTGGACTGTGCTAATGTATATTCCATGTATATAAATTATGAAGCCCAGACAGAAAGGATAAGTGGCACATTTTATGTTGATGAAAAAGGCATCAGAGGATGAACTCAGTGGTGCAAATACCTAGCAAGCCATTGTTTACATCACAATTATTAACATCTGTCTCAGTCATTTTTTACTTGTTGCTGGGATAAAATACCCAATCCCCAGATTTAAGGAAGAAAAGGTTTATTGACCTCACAATGAGTGGAGTTTTCAGTCTATACTCAGCTGGCTCCAAAGCAGAGCAGCACAGTCAGAGAGTAAATATTCATGGAAGCAGCAAAGAGCAGAAAGCAAAGGGAGTGGCAAGTAGCTACCTCTCTCCCTCCTTACCTTGCAATGCAGATTACTCACCCCAGGACCAGGCTGTAGTGCTCACACCTGCTATCCCAGAATTAGATCAAGAATCAATCACAAACTCCAGAGTCCACTCCATAACTGCATGAGACTTTGAGGGGACAACTAGACACAAACCATAACAACATCCTAATGGTAAATCATGGAGTGAACTAAGTATCAAAGAAAAGAGGACACATGCTTCTACCAAGGATGTAAGTAAAGGGGAACATTACATTTGAACAGTAACTTGATCTTTCACAAAGGGCGTTAAATTGGTTCATGTATCATACCAGTCTGAGGGTAGTAGTCAGACTGACATAGGAGATTAGGAAGTGGTAAAACTGATGCGGAAGTGGATATGAGGGTAAATATGCACAGGACAGTTAACACAACACTGCATGTGGACTTCTCACAAGAATTCCAGCAGGCTTTCAGTAGGACAGCCTAGAAGTGATGTCAGTCTGAGGCACAGGATCCACCTTTGAGGACCCAGATGTGGAAGTTCTCTTTTCCTTGAGATCTAGGCAGTATAAAACCACAGGTGAATGACAAAGATCTTGCAAACATAGCTTTTCCTCATGATAGACTGCAATGCTTTCTCCTCGGTGTTCTTTTATCTTGATTTTTTTTACTTGGTCCACCTTATCTCTGCAGAGCCAGTTTTCTTCTCTACCCTTCACTTTTAGTTTCTCCAATAAACTTGGCAATTGCCTTTAGCTCCCTTGCTTCAATTTTTTGTCTTAGAGAAGAATCTAGAATCTAACTCCAGAGGGAGAGATGAGCAGAGCTGAACCTGATAACATTACCAGATGTTCCACTCCTATTTTATTTATTTTTTACTAAGTTTGCTGCTACAGTTTAGACATACATAATGATCACATTACTCATAAGTAATTTGTGCCTGTATATGACACATCTTGATTCTGTTTTTCCCATTCTTCTTTCCTTTAATCTCTCTTCTCCTTCTTATTTATAAATCTTTGATTCTGTTTTATTCTTCTTTACTCTTTTTTCTTTCATTTTCCTTAATTTATCCCTCACTAATTCTTCTTTCTTTTTGAACAGTTTCTTTTTATTTTGCAATATTTGTTTTAAATTTTGGTCCTTATTTACACTTTCAGATTCTCACATTAGAGAATCAATATCATATTTACACATGCCTGATTTATTTTACTTAAGAGTTTGACTTCAAAATCCACCCATTTAGCATAAACATCTGAAGTTTATTTTTTATGGATGAGTAGTATTCCTTTGTGAAAAAAAAAACACACTTTTAGAAGCAAGTTGCTTGATATCAAGACTATGTGCATAGAGAGATCTAGAGCATCTGAGAGCATGTTCGTGCTTTCCCTTTGTCTACATCTCTTCTCCGAACTCTCTGTATGTGGACTTTATTCCTTGACACATTTATTAACTTGATGAAAAATACAGCTTTTAATAGTATAAAGATTTTTTTTGTCAATGATGTAGAGGGTGCCTAAGGAGAATCACATGGAGAGAAAATATTCTCTCAGGCTTTCACACAGAGCAAATTGGTCAAGCAATGGCCATGATTCATCCACATGCCTGACACTGACAAAGGAACTACAAACTGTAATACAGGGTTTCAGGATAAGTACGGAGGAGATTTGAATGACCTTATCAGATACAAAAGCTACATTTCTTGTTATATAGGTCTTTCTTTATCTTGATCTTTACCATCCAACAGAAAAGTATAAAAATGAGGTATAAAAAGTAAAGCCATATTAATATTCTGAGCTATAGAAGGCTCAAGTCAACAACGTTTGACATTGCCAGTCTTACAGTAAATCCACTACTATTATGGATTACTGCACTATTTTGTAATGTTTTTCTGAATTCACACATTTATAATATTTTAATGACAAAACTAAATGAAAAAAGGGGATACAAATGAACAACCATTTTGTATCTGTATACTCAAAATTGTTAGGATAGATATACAGCTACATTCTCTTAATTCAATGAATAGAAAGATTTGTTCTAATCGTGTTTGTAAACAGGATATCATGTCTGCATCTTGTAGAAGAATAGCTACTAAGACAGCAATATGCAATGTATTATTTATTGAAACTGTCCTACTAATCAGATTTGAAACTGTCTCATTGCTATTTGTTTCTCAATAAAATTATGGAAAATAAAATGATATAAAATATTTTTTCTTATGCACTGTTGTTCAAATGGAAGAGAGTTTTCTTCCACCAGAAGGCAAGCATATGCCTCAAGTAAGATTCTGATTGAGTCACTAACTGACAATGTTCTGCAAAGAATTGAAAAAAATCAGGTCTCTCAAATGGAAAGAGTGAATCAAAAAACACATCTGAAATGAATACCCACTTTTCATAGGATGAAATACAAATGTCAAATAAATATACGAAAAGCTTTCCCACATCACTGGTCATCGAGACAACACTGAAAATTGATACAACATTGACCTTTCATCTTATCCCAGAAGGAATGGTTGTTCTTAATGAATTAACCAATAACAAATGCTGGCAGGGGTGTGAGGAAAAAGGAATCCTTTTCCACTGTTGATGGGAGTGTAGATTGGTGCAAGTATTATGGAAATCAGTGTTGGAATTCCTCAAAAATACTACCATTACAGGTCCCGTTTGATCCAGCCATTCCCCTTCTGGGTATTTTTCTGGAAGAATGAAAAAATCATACCACAGCAAAATATGCACACACATGTTTGCAACATCATAGGGTATAATCGTTAAATCTAGGAAACAAAATGCCCATCAATCAATGAACAGATAACGAAGATATATTTCTAATAAAAGGGAGTGCTGATTAGCTGTAAAGAAGGATTGACTGGAGACCTTTCTAGGTCAGTGGATGCATGTCGAGGACGTCCTCTTAAGTGAAATAAATCAGACTTAGATGTGTAAATATTACATTGCTTCCCTGGTATGACATACGGGATGTGCAAATAAGGAGCAAAGTATACAAGAGGTATTCTTTAATAAGAAGCGTTTGTTCCAAGAAAGTGCAACTGGGGGCCTGCCCGTTAGCTCAGTTGTTTAAGTGTCTGCTTAAACAAAGCAGCCATGCTCAAGATGCTCTGGTTCGAACCCAGTTTCTCACAGGGAACCAGAAATGCCCTCAAGGCATCTTCAGGCCTCCAAAACAATAAGTAAATAAATAAAAGTGCAACTGGGGAGATGGGAAAGGGAGAGGTAAAGAAATGGGAAAAATAGTCTGTAGTCTTAAATGAGATAAATCATATATGTTTAAATATTTCATTGCTTCTGTAACAGGAGACTTTGAAAAGGTAAATAAGGACCAAAATGTATAACAGACACTGGGACATAGGAAGCAAATGTTCAAATGTGAAGAGGAACAGGTGATAGGGCAGGAGGAAAGGAAGAGAGAAAAAAAAATGGAAGAATATGGAAGCAAAGCTTTTACAAATACAGAGGAAAAGAGGGACTGAATAGAGAAGAGCCTCGGTCAAGGAATAAAGAAGAATGATGAAATATTATTACAGTTACATACTTCCTCTAATGAATATTGTATATATATATATATATATATATATATATCCAATAAAATTATTATAAAAATAAATGACAATGTTTTGTCCATCACTAAGGTCAGGAGAAATGTTGAGACTCTATCAATCCTAAATGAACTAGGTGTTTAGGGAATGGTGTGTAAGATTTCATCATCTCAGTTGAATCAACTTCAGTAGGGATGAGACAGCAAGACACACAAAGGCAGTGTGAAAGGTTCTTATATACACAAAAGAACTGCTTGATGATGAACAAGCAATAAAATAGATGTCTGCCATAATAATATTGAATGTCAGTAGCAATAAATCTTACATAAAACAAGTTTATAATTCCATAAACATGCATGGATGTGGGATGAAATTTAGTGTAACTCATCAATATATAAACATCTAGGCAAGCTTAGGCAAAGTGCAGGGACTGAGGTTCCATCCCGAACACCACATACCATGCCAGTCTTACCCCTGGAGTGGGCTGAGCTGGGGACGAAAAAAAAAAAGTGCAGAACAATAGCTCAGTGGATTAAAGTGCCTTCTTGGGGAGAGGGAGGGACAAAGGTTCAATCCCCAGCATACCATGCCAGTCCCACTGAGGCAGAGATTGAGACTGGGCGTGGTGGCACGTACTTGTAATCCCAGTACTTGGGAGACTGAAAACAGGAGGATCACTATGAGTCTGATCTGCAGAGTAAGACCCCGTACTAAATACAAAGCAAAAAATAAGAATAAAGAGAATAAAAAATAATATATAAAACATTAAAAATGATACAGAATTTAAAAAGACAAGATGTTAAGAAGTCAACAATGGCTGTTATATTGTGCATTGTTGTCTTCAAAGTAGTTGGTCAGATTACCATATATAAGCACGTAAAATTGGTCAGAATAGTATTTGGTTCTTTATAAAGCAAACCAAAAGAGACCAAGATAAAAACATTCCCTTGCCAGTCCATGTTCCAATGACAGAAGATTGAAACATATTGTTTTAGTTACTTTCTCTTTACTGGATCAAACTACTAAAGTTAAAGGACGAGAGGTTTATTTTGGCTCATACTTTGGTATATATTCTTCCGGCTTCTGGGCAGCAGACTGTGTATAGTGGGTTTGTTTCTAAGGGCATAGTGGCTTTGCAAAGAACAGTGCATGGTGGCAAAAGACAGGCAAAACAACAGCTGAACCTTTAACACCCTCTTCCTGCCACTTTTGTGTACTATCTAAATTACTGGAATCATGGTGGTGCAAAACCAATGAGTGGTCTAATGTAATAATCACATGCCCTTTATCCCAGCATTGCATCAGGACTCAGTCACACTCTAGGTCCAGATATCTCTGCAAAAGCCCCATCTAAGACAGCATGAGGCTTTGGGGGGACATCTAGCCACCAACTGTGACACCATGAAGCACATATTTTCCCCAGACTTAAACATACGTACCACATCTCTATTACCACTCTCTCAAATGATTCTGGATGTCCACTACAGTGAGCACTTTTAAAAAGTTGCACTGTTGTAGGTGCTTTGATGTCCCAAAATGAGTATAAAACAAAAATGTTTACCTTTCCTGGTCCTAGTCATTCTGACTTTGTGTAAAACCAAAATTTTTCATCATCTTCTATGCGTAAGGTGGGCAAGGAGGCCGCCTTTCTATTGGATGGCACCCAAAGGAATTCACCACAATATTTTGCTATTCATTATAAAGACTTTCATGGGAGGACTTTAAGAGCTGCTTCAGAAAATAACATATTAGGGAATAAATGTGTTTACACCGTATAGGCATACTGTGAGGATGATTGAGGGCAAAGTGTCTCTTACTGCAAAAAATTACAATTTTTTAATATGCTTATTCACCATATATTTTGATTTTCCTCTGTAGGCAGAACTATACATGTAGCTGGTCTTCTATAGAATAAACTTCAAACTTCAGCTTCCTGGTTTTGCTCTGCTAGGATGTTTTGTCGTACTAGATGATTGACAGATGTATAAAGGAAAGTGTCAAATTGAACAATAATGAAATCCAGTCAGAAAAGATGTATATGTGTCTATGAGTGACAATATCACAATAGCAGGCATCTCAGTGGTACCTGTTTATTTTTTATGGGCAGATGGGCCTAACACTGCATGTATAGTATCTGAATTCCTACCTGACCACTTTTAAAGGATAAGAGGGAAAACAAAGACCAGTTCAATTAGAATATGAGCTGAATTATGTTCTGTTCTTTCTCACTTTGGCCAGAGCCAATTTAAGCCGATCTTCATTTTCTTCTCATGCTCCATTTCCACCAAATGTCTTTTCAGTTCAGATAAAGCCTCTCTCAGCCAGACTTTACTTCTGTCTTGCACTGGCATAATTACAGAAAATTGCACTGTTTGCTCAATTTTTGCAAATTGAGCTAATGCAAAACTATGTAAATTATTTACCAAAAAGGAGCAAAATCAAACAAGTAAATGGGCTTGTGCTATGCATTAAGGGAGCAGAATGGCACAGCGGCTCCTTCGTTTCTGAGCCAGCTTGATTAACTCGGCCCAAGGCTGCACAGTGGGGCTGCCCTCGCTCGGCTCTGGTGAACATTAGAAGGCATGGCCCTCCTTCCCTTCTCCAAGTCTCTAATCAATTTTTCTCCCAACTTTTGAGTCATATGGAGGATTTAGAGAGGTCAATATTTTGCCAGCTGATGAAAGCAAAGTTCTCTTCCCCTTAGTGTTTCTCTCCTTCCTCATTCCTCCTTTCTCTTCCCTTTTCACTCTTTTTTCTCCTTCTCTTCCTTCTCACATTCTTTTTTGTTGAAAAGAAATCTGCATTCTGAAAGAAAGGCTAATTGAAGATGCAAGTTTTGTTTCAAGGCTTTATTTCATTTTTCTTTTTTTATATTTGTCTGATAGACCAGCATAATGGAGTTAAAGTATGATAAAGCATGAGGTTGTACTTGGGTAGACTTTATGTCATTTGAAATATGTTCATTAGAGTTGTATGGCTAATACAAAGTGTAGGAATGGTTTGTGCTCCCTGAAACTCTAGAACATAAACAATTACTATCTAGTACTACCAACCTCAGCACTTTACTTTCTCCTAGCTGTCTTTTTTCCCTGAGGACTGCTGACTGCTTTCTACTCTTAAATTTAGCAAGGAGGTAAAAAAGTGATCAGGCTATGAAGCTGCAAACTGAGATGGAGAATAGATGCTTGATCTATTTGTGTACCTTTGGATAGATGTACATTTCACATTGGCATTGGTTCTTGGAAAAGAGTCTGTTTTAATTTTATTTCACATTTATATAATATGCAGCGTCTTTAGCATTTGAATATCCTGTGAAAAATGAAAATAGATGTGAGAGAAACTACCTGAAAGCATATGCATATAGCGTGCAATGATAATAGAACAGATCTAAATTAAGGGTCAGAAATGGATTTCACTCATAAAAAAATTATGTCTTCATAATTAAAAGGTATTATCATGCAATAGTTTTCAGCATGTTTTGTGCAAAGTAATGGACAAGAATAAATGCAGTGTTGTCATGAGAAGTATATGGAAGAGAATTTTTGTATAATGAGTTAGGATAAATAATTTTACTAGAGCTTTAAGAATATTACCACTGGGGATGTTAGCTGTCAATGCGGTAGATCAAGGTGGCTATATTTGCTAGAAAATTTAGAACCAAACCTGGAAACACCTATGGCAAATTTAGGGAAATTATACCTCACTGGAACTTGAGGGACTACTCTGTGAGTGATGATTAGAAAGCTCTTTCTGGAGAGATAATCTGAATTACCTTGTATACATGGATTACACACATGCCTTCACATTCTACTCACAACTGCATGCCACTGTGTACATGCCTTCATGTGTGTATAACAGATTGGGAAGTTCATTTAAGACAGCGATTTACCTAATTAAAGGAGGTGTTAGAAACGTTGCTTTCAAAAACTTTCAACTTGATTTTAGTGTTTTTCTTCTTCTGGTTGTTTATAATTTGTCTTCCTGCTACAACATAAGTAGCATTAAATTTCATCTCCATTTTGTACTTTTTGTTGTATATACACACAAAGTTGATCCAACTTGAGATTCTGTGACATGTGTTTGATTCAGAGATGCTTTCTTCCTTTTTCTTCCATTTATTTTCCTTGTAGAAATCAAAACATGGAGAATGCTGGCCTAGGCTACTTATTTAAACATTTTTTCCTCTTTGTAACTTTGATCTAATATACTTAATGAATCTCATAAGAATTGTCTAGACAAAAAACTCAGTTAACACATTTTATTCAACTCAATTCAATTCAATTTGACATCTCTTGGGAAAGTGATGTGCTGCAAAGTCACTATGATAATTTTAATAGTTTCTATATAAGATATTATAGTTAGAGATTGGTTTAATTAGTATAAAAGTGACATTCATATATGGAGAGAGTTCATCCTTCCTAAGTATACTGTTGGAATTTATCAAAAGAATTAAAAAGCCTCCAATTAAGTAAAGCATACTGTTTTAAAACCAGTCACCCCATCCCAGCATTAGTACACCTCTTGTAGTACTAAAATCCTTTGCTTTGATTGATTTTCGCTTCACTGATTTGCTTTCAACATTCTGGCTTTTGCCTATCTGTATACTTGAGGATTGGCTTTTGTTTATCTGTATATTTGAAGACCATCTGTATATTTACCCAGGCCTCCTTGCCATTCCGTGGTCTCTATTTTTCTTTTCATTCCCCTAATCACTTTCCATAATAATCTCATTTACTGTCACAGCTTCAACTCTTAACAATACTGACATATTTTACAAGATTGTTAAAGTCTGAAAATTTTGTGCACCCTTTTTTTCTTGTATTTTTTAGGGAAGGGTCTACAGGGTGTTCAGGGCCTCCCTACTAGATTAGACTCATAGTGATCCACCTGTTTACAGCAGATAGCTGTAATAACTCAGCTCCTGGGATTACAAGAATGCGCCACCCCAACCAGTCTCAATTGTTGTCCCAGCACCCCACAGGGGCAGGGCCAGCACTGCAGGCTGGGGATTGAACCCAAAGGCCCTGCGCCTTCTTGCAGGTACTTTAATCCACTGAGCTATTTGGCTGTCCCTGTGCATCCTTTCTTAATCTGTCAATTCTTTTTCAATCTATAAGCTCCATTTTACTTTATGTATCTACAATCACTGACAAAACTTTAAGTATAATTATTCTTGCAAATATTTCTTTTTTTATTCTTCAAGTTTTATTTTGTTTTGTATGCAACACAGTCTATCCATGAATTTCAGACAAGTCTTAAATTCATGATGTTGCATAGACTGGGCTTGAACTCACAGCAATCCTTCTCCCTCAGCTTCTTCAGCGCTAGGATTTACAGGCCTCCATCATCACATCTGCCCTATTTTTTGTTTGTTTGTTTTTATTAATAGAAGCACAATGGCCTTAGTTACCTAAGCTCACAATGTCAGAACAGTTATATTTTTTTTTGTCAAATTGAATTAGGGTTATTTGTAAAATTTAATTTTAGTCCCAGGGAAATAGCTCAGTAGAGTAAGCACTTGCCTGGCAAGTGCAAGGGCCTCAGTTCAATCTCCAGTTCTGCCAAAAAAAAAAAAA
>NW_004524579.1:15523845-15541921 GCF_000260255.1 Octodon degus | reverse complement strand
AATAAATAAATTTTAGAATAAATGCCATTTAAAACTTTTTCCTTCATAACTTTTACTGTTGATGATAACAGTGTTTGTCACATCCACTGTTATTTGATTGCTTTGTTACATTTGCTTCACACCTTCACTCTTCCCTGTTTGCCATAAATTTTGACTAACCCTGCCTGTTCTTTGTTCACTAACCTCGTTCTTCTATTGCCCTTGTAAGGGACAACTATTTCCAAAAAACTAGTCCCATTCCCTCATTCAGAGCTGACAGTGCCCATTAAGATGGCTTTGGTGGAAAACTAGAGCAAATTCAGGGACAATATATCATGATCATGCGATATCACATTTATCTTCATTTTATCTTCTGTCCTTTTTCTTTCCTGTTTGAATCTTTCCTACCATTTTTTAATTTTCTTAACTTGTATTTATTCACTTTCTAATTTTCTATTTTCTTTTTCATAGGTCTGTGTTACATAATGACCACATGTCTTTTCTTCTTTTTTTTTTCTTTTCTTTCTTTCTTTTTTTTTTTTTTTTTTTTTTTGTATTTAGTACAGGGTCTACAGGTTCTCACTAGATATAGCATACTCGTAGTGATTCTCCTGTTTTCAACCTCCCAAGCGCTGGGGTTACAAGCACGTACCATGACACCCAGTCTCAACTGCAGTCTCAGTGCAGCCCACAGGCAAGGCTGGCACAGCAGGCTGGAATGAACCCTACCTGCTGTGCTCTGCCTAAGCAGGCGCTTTAGTTCGCTAAGCTATCAGGCCAGCCTAAAGACCACATTTCTAACATGGCAGTTGGTATGTGTACATATCACTACTTAATTCTTTTGTATCCCTTTCCTCTTTCCCACTCAATCTTTTGGTCACCTGTCCATTCAGCAAAGATCTTTTACCCTTTGTTCTACTCTTCAAAATTTTGGGTTTCTCATGTTACTGATATTTAAACTTGTGTGTCTTATTTGTTTCACTTAAAGTGATGATCTGAAGGTGCATCTGTTTAACAGATTTATAGGCCTCTTCCAAAACGTAGCTGTCACAAATTGTGCTGCTATACATAATGGTATGCATGAATCACTATAATATGATGACTTTAGCTCTTGTGGGAGGTACTTGGAAGTGAAATACCTGGATTGAATAGAATTCCTAGTTTTAGTTTTCTCTGACTGATTTCCACAAGGCTGTACTAGTCCACATTTCTACCAACAATATATTAGTGTTTTACTTATACCTGCATGTTTTATGGAGCTAAACACTGTAGACTAATCACACCAAATATTTGGGAGTAATTAAAAATATTTACTTACCATTTTCATTTCCTGTTTGCCCTGTTTGGGGGAGGGAATGACTGAGACCTTAAGAAGCTCTTCGGGGTGCCTCATGCAGTTTTAGACAGACAGTGGCTGTAGCTAGATTTGTAGCCAGATCGTGTCTTACTCATGTATTTGGCATCTGGACTGGGAAGCAGATGGAAGAACCTTTGCAGCTCCCCCACTTCCTCTGAGTATGACTGTGTTCACGCCAGCAGAGCAGACAGAGGGCGTCTCCAAAATCTCACATCCAGAGAGAGTCAGGCAGAAGCTATCTTACGGCCTAAACTGAGTTTGACTTCTGTATCATCCTATTGATTGAGGCAGCCACAGGAGTAACTGAGTTTCAAGACAAAGATGCATGTCCGCCTCTTGACAAAGGACTGGAAATCATCTGGAATACTGTACCTGATGTCTGATATGATTGTATCTGTTGTAGAAAAATGCAATCTAACATACTGGGTTAAGGTGTAGCATGAATAAAAAATCACAAAAATAATTTATTTGGTTATCTACATTCTTTGTCACCTACTAATCCTACTTCCTAAGGATTAATCTCTCTGTAGCATAACTTTAATCTTAAAGCATATTACTAATCAACAGACAAACTTTTCCAGGACATGTTATGCTACATTAATTTGTATTTTACAACGAAAAGACTCCTGTGGTCAAAGTTGCTAAAAAGTTTAAATAATATTCTACAATACAGGACTTACAAATATGTATTTTATGTTCAAAATGGGTAAACAGCACCAATACAGTTGTCACAACATATATGGACCCTTTATTTCAGAGTTTCTGCAGATATTTCCTTAGTAGTTATATCGTGTAAGACGCCCTGTAGACAGCATTGATCTACCTCTCACTGCCGCAGCTCTTTACATGTAGAAAAGTTATATATTGTGCCATCAAAACCTGGCACTTCTGGGAGACAGAGATTTGCTAGTAGCAACTGTAAGTGTTAACTGCTGTAGACATCTCAGGGAAAAGGGTCTGCTCTTTGAGTGGACTTGTGGGCCCTGCATGTTGGGTCCTAAACCAGCTTTGCAATGTCATTTCCCTGTCCTGAGCAAAGTAGTCCTAATTTCCTATTATGTACAGACTTGGACACTGCGCTTTCTTACCATTCTCTGTGTCATTGTATATCATCTTTCTAATCTAACTCCAAAATAGTAAGTGCTCTAGTAAAAGTAAAGCATTTTGTGACAAATGATTGTGTCAATTTAAAAAAGAAATGCTCAAATCAATTAGATCAGTATAAAGAATTACATGTGGCTGAGGGGGTTTATGAAGACAGAAGGTCCACTTGGGTTTGAGTGTCAACAGCCAATGAGCTTGCAGGTGAAGGCACAGGTGGAAGCGAAGAAGGACAGGGCACTTCTGTTTCTTCAGGGAATCTCCAGTCCTCACCTTCACTATGGATGTCATCTCTTGGCTCCCAGCACAGTCCCATCAGCCTCTCATTGCAGACCCTTTGATCTTCTGACATGGGATGACACAGTACACTGCAATGAGCTTCAGATATTCAACTAAAGCCTACACATCTCCAGCTCACAGATAGACTTTTTGTACTTTTCCACCCCAGACTCTGTGAGAAGCCATCCTAAGCCAATTGTATACATTCTTATATATTCCTATATCTTGCATTAAGTTTGTTTTCTCATAAGCACAAATTGACACAGACTTACAATGAGCACAACTTACTCTTACAAGACAATCTCTCTTCTATCCTAATTACTTCTGCCCACATCCATGTTTCTTCCTTCCTTTTCCCTGCCCTGTATATCACTTGGACATATATGAATGTCAGTCAATAATGTTTGAGTTGATAAGCATCAAGGTATAGCCTATCCAAAATGTGGGTATAGAATTCTAAACTTGAAATATTAGGTTAAGTTTGTTTTTTTTCTTCTCAAATATAATTAATTATAAATTACTTGGAAGACTTGATCATCCATTCTTAGTGTTTGCATCAGATAATATTTGAATGAAGACATTTAAAACTGGAAGGAGAGAAGAGATATTCATATGATATGAGATAAATATGTATAAATGTTCAAGGAAACTAAGAAATACAATAAGAAATCTATTGACAGTATAGCTACCAATGTAAAAAGCATAAAAATCTATTTGTATTATTATAGTCTTTATAAAGTTAATACAAAAATAAAAACCTAGTAAAAATAGAAATGAATAGAATTTCACTAGTCAAAAATGATAGAAATTCAACAATTGTTGTTATAGTGCATATTATTGTCTGCAAATTAGTTTTTCAGATTAATATGTATAAGCCTTTAAAATTGATCAAAAGAATTATGGAAAATTAAAATGGTCAGAAAATTACTAACTACTCCTTTCAATGGACCAGCAGAAATCAGTAGAATCAACAACTAACCAAGGTGATATATATATATTCTTTCTTCTTTTTTCTTTCTTTTCTCCTTTCCTTCATTCCCTTTGAATAGTTTCTTTCCCTTTCATAGAATCTGTTGTACTTTTCAGATTTTGTTTACTCCTTCAGAATTTTATACTACAGAGCCAATCTGAAGCTTGCACTTTTGAGTCTGATTTATTTCACTTATGAATATGTTATCTGCTTGTATCCATTTACCTATAAGAACCTCAAGTGTATAGTTTTTTAATGGCTGAGAAAGGTAAGGGAAAATCGGAAGTTACTGACTAGTGTATTTAAAAGTAAGACAGAAAGGAAGTGTTGAACTTCAATTCCCATTTCTTTCATTTTGTTAATTATATTTCTTTGTGTAAAGATATTTAATTGCCTACTTTCACATTTTCTCAAAATGCTTTTCATTCACACATGACTCACAAGATTATCTTTATAACCTGGTGTCTGTTTCTTAGTGTGGGGAAAGAGCTCACCTTTACAGCAGTAATGAGAATTCCCATCTGGGTTCAAGGAATACTCAGTGGAGATGTGAGTGGATGCAGAGAAGAGACAGAACCTAGAAAAGGGCAGAGAAGAATGAGCTGCATAATGAAGGTTCTTTCAGGGCACTGAAGATAGTGTGGTGCTGGGAAATCTGTACATGTGACAGAAACAAACACCCAAAGGCAAAAACAGGAGAGAGGTTCTCAGCCAAAGAAATGATGTTTACATTTTCAAAAGAATATTGGTCATTTAGCTTGAGGGGGAGAATGACCTGATTATTAGAGAGCAGGGAGCTTTACCTTATCAGAAGCGTTCTGAATGAAGTGCAAATGAAATCTGCATGAAAAACATGTCATTGAAGTCCTTGTGTAAGAGAAGTTGAGTTATATTTTGAATAATTTTCTTAAGTTCTATCTACATGTAAAAAATATAAAAGCATTACCACATGATTAGGTGGACCTTTGTTTTCAGATAAAGTCAAGAGCTAATTGTCTGTTTCAGTTGCATCAAAAAAATCTATGAAAAGAGTAACAGTAGTCGCATAATGTCTATTGCAGTCATCTACATTCTTATGTAGCTTTTAAACATTTACTGGTCTCCTTCTCTATATAGGATTAGGACAACCTGGATATATGACCCACAGTTTAAAGGAAAGATGGGCATTAGTGGTACACAAAAATTTGAAACGCTAAAAACTGAGTCCTTTTCCTGTTCCCTTATTGTTCTAACTTCCTCACTCAGCAAGTTCGTCCATTTCTACTACCAGAACTACCAGTTATAAGTGGTTAACTCAAAAATATATATTTCCAGGTGTGATATGTTTGATCTTCAGTTGCTTTTAGCCATCTGCTTAAGGAACATCTCATTCTAAATATTTCTAAGACATTTTGAAGATCTGGTTAAAACTCAGCCTGACATAATCATCTTACTTGGTTTCTTATTGCTGTAAATGACACCACCATCCATGCAATTCATTCAGTGTGGAAAATAAAAGGAACCCTGACCTTGATGCCAAGTCTTTTTCAGATAACTGTCTAAATGCCCTTTAATTTAATGCATTTCTTTTCATATCTATTTCACTTCTTCTAAGCTGCTATCTTTTTATGCTACTATTTTATATTAGCCACTTCACTGTTCTATCTTTATCTTTACTTTAACCCAGTCACACTTTTTCCTCTATGTTATAAGCAGTATTATTTTTAAAAATCTGAAAGATACACGTCTTTAGTTTAAAAAATGATAAAAATTGTATCAGTTTTAAGCTCTACTTGGTGTTTCTTAACTGACTTTAAGACCTGATATGTGCTAATTCCTGTCCACCTCTTCAACTGCTATCCATGGGCTCATCTCTCCCTTCCTCCCCCTATTTTAGTCGCTCTGGTTTTAGCTCCTTTCAGACTCCATGCTCAAAACCCTTTCCCATTTTAATGCTAACATATTCTCTGCTTCCAACATGAATTGTTTTTCCTGTCTTCAGTCATTATTCTTCATAACTGCAGAGTGGCTATTTCCTCAGGAAGATAATCCTAAACCTCCTCACTGGGGTCACATGCTTCTATTGTTTGTGGACTCACACACTTCAATTTTCAAACTTTATCACTGTTGTAGCTAAATTGGCTTGTGTGGTCAACGATATTTTTCTCTTTTATTAGAACAAATGTTCAGTGACATCAAGGATCGTGTTTATTTTGGTTCATCATTGTATTCCCAGTACTTGAGACTATACTTGACACATATTAAGCATGTGATAAAAACTCGTTAGATGGGCAAATACAGCAACCTTTGAATCAAAAGGAGCAACAATAGCCTGGATGAATACAAATGTCATATATTTTTGTGCTCACCAGAAAGAGGGTAGGAAGCTCAGTAAATATGCACGATATTAGTAAAGAAGTGTAATTAATTGTTGTGGTTATGTTACCGTAAACTTCAAAGGACTGTCTTGTTCCAGGGAGTATCTTCCTCATTGCCAAAGGCCGGATGTAGTCAAGGGGCTAAGACTTTTTTCTTTTGAGCTGTGTTATGGGAACCTAGACTGGGGAATAATGAAAGAAAGAAATATAGCAGGGCCGAGCCAGTTGGCAGAAATGAAGGAAGGAGTGATTGCCAGCAATGGCACTTTTCAGTGAGACAAAAATGTGATCGAAACGATTAAAACCTCAGGGATCACACATCAAGTCAGTGCACTTGCCAGCGAGTAATCAAATCTTCATCCAATGTACCAGAAAAAACACTGGCAGGAAACCAGAGCTAATTTGTAAGTGGTTAGAAAGTGTCATAGTTGTTGCTAGACTTTAAGAACATAGTGTTTCATCTGTTGATTGTTCTAGAAAAGTGTGCCCATCAGGGGCCACAAACAAATATTCATCAAGGTCTCCGTCATCAGCCTGGTTACAAATAATCAAAACACAGAGGAGGTAATGTAGACACAGATACCATTGGATTCTCTTGTTTCTGATTTATGTCCAAATATGTTCCTTCTCCGTGTGTGTGTGTGTGTGTGTGTGTGTGTGTGTGTGTGTGTGTGTCTGGGCTTCAGGGAGGAGAGATTAAATTCATGTTTAAAGAGCTTCTACAGTTTAGCATTTTACAGTCTAAGCTTCCCTTTGCAATATGAAGTTGAATAATAAATCTGCTAAGTCCTTTCTGTGTACAGCATATTTGAGGTTTTTTCATATACATTACTTATTTTAAGTTTCATGGCAAATCAATAGGGTAGATACATTGATCTTCTTTGAGAATATTAGAAAGCAGTGTGATGAGAGCTTACAAAAGTTGTCTGAGTTGGAAACAGAATAGTGTGTGCTTCTGTACAGCCAGTGTTTTAATCATTGCCAGATTTTGCCTTGCACCCTCTTTGCCATTTGAAAATACAAGATACACTGTCTATTTGGCTGAGCTCTGGGGGACACAATCTTAAACCAGTGTCACTGGTTTATCATGGGATTCTTTATATATTAATTCAATGTCATGCACAGAGAAAAATAAGTGCACTAAGCATTTCAATCATACGGGATTTATCTACACTGATTTCCATAAGTGTTTGTGAAACAGATGCCAACACTTTAGCTACTGGTATTTTCCAAGCAGTGAAATGATGAGTGGACTTATTCATGTACGTACCTTATGTGGCCTTTACTTGGCAACCAAGCTCACAGCTAAGGTCTTTTACTGAAGAATAAACCAAACTATGATTATTCCTGGTTCATCACTTTTGGGCTTTTTTGGTTTGTAAGAAAAAGGCTAAATGTGCTCAATCTAGTCACCAATCTACAACTGGGATGAGGTAGATTAAAAGCCAGCTGGTATGGTATGACTTACGATGCCACAGCAACATAGATCTGGCACAATAATAAAATTAGCTTGGGCCTCAATGATTCTGGAGATACAACTCAACCAAAGAAACTTGGATGCTTTATAAAGTTATTGTGCTGTGATCTCCGGGTCATAGAGCTAAGGCCTTACACATCTGACTAATTTTATGGCCACAGCCTCTGCATAGTCTTCAGTGAAGAAGTAGAAAAGGCAAGGAGAGGAAAGCATGCTAAGTTAGCACTTTTCCTCTTCAGCAGCATCATCCTGGTTTATATAACTTATTTTGTTTTGTTAAAGGGATTTCCTCTTGATTCAACATAGTAAATTTACTCTAGAATAACACATACTGCCAGTGGGGCTCAGAGGCAATTGGCTACAATGGCCCATCCACACCCAAAGGACTCTATTTGATTCTCCAGTACTCTTTATTCCTTGGAGTCAGTGCCTCTTAAGTCTCACATGTATAGTTTGGACAATGAGTGATACGAACCAACAGAATGTTTATTTAAAGAGTTCAAGTTTGAACTGTGAAAGTGTACTCTTATTTCTCCCCACCCCTGCTTACTTTTGCTCTTTTCTTATTGGTACATAGCCAACAGTGTATTTTTCTTTTCGAAAAGCAGTGCTAGCTCTGCCTTATGCAGATATAGATATAATAAGGATGGATTCAGTATTTATCCTTGCCCACTATGTTTGTATTTTATGCATCATTTTTTAGTTTCAGTACTGTTTTTATAGACTGGCAGGGGCACATCAGGTCTCTCTAAGGGAATAGGTGGGAATGTTACTGCTTCCTGTGTTTCTGAAATCATCTAGCATAAAGACTCACTTGTCTGCCAGTAAGGTACTAGGTGGTTCCATGGAGGGATGATAGCCAAGACACATAAAGTGGCTCTCACTCCACGTACTTGTACCTAAGCCTCCAAATAGCACCCATGACATCCTTTCCATGCAGCATTCTCCCTTGACATTAGAGGAAATGCCTCTCACGACATCCTATCATATAGGTATCTCTGGGAAGGGCATCTACTATGTGCTGTGGTAGCACTTGGTAGAGACAAGAAAGGTTTAATGTTTTTCAGTAGTGTATGCCATACAGTTGAACTCCATTGCAATGTCAACTTGAATAATCTGATTCAATCCTTTTTCACAGTGACAGAGAGAAAGAGAGGTTTAAGACTTCAGAAAGGTCAGAGTGAACTGGCATTAAGCTGTAAGCACTCAATGTATGATAATGGGAGAAAGGGCTTAAAATATGAAGTTTAGTCTTCAAATATTAACATTTGAAAAAGAAGCCTTATCTATGAGGTCTCACTATTGCTATTTTTCTCTCTCTGAAATTGCTGGATATATATATATATATATATTTTTTTTTTCTCTTTTCTTTCTTCTTCTTCAAAAATTCATATCTGCTCTGATTATTCCCATGCTGAAGCATTAGGAGGAAATGCTCATTGCTTTGGAAGTGATTGTTATGTTGCAGATAGAAGACACATAGTGTGTGTGTGTGTGTGTGTGTGTGTGTGTGTGTGTGTGTATTTAAACAAAAGAGTCAAATGAGTTAGGAAGGGAAAGCAGGTGGCTGATCTGAGATTCTGGCTCTCTGTAGCTAATTATTAATTTCTTTGGACATCTTGGGACTAGGATTCCTCACAAGGAAACTCCCGGGGTTCAGGCATGTGTGTATAACTTTGCCAGAATGCATATTTCATAATGACACGTCTAAAATAGTGAATAAAATTTACTTATATGTTTCAAAACATTACCTTCATGGCTTACAAAATTAAACTTCAGAAGGTTAGATGATCATAGCTGAGACCTTTGTGATGTATGTTTATTCCCACTTATGATCTTTTCTTCTTTTAAAAACATTCCTGTAATACAGTTTTTGTTAAGGTAGAGAAAAGTAGAAAAAAAAGGGACATTGGAACTGATAAATTTACTTCTTTCTGTGGGTTGTAGGAAATAAGTGTTAGAATTATTGAGATCAATTTTCTTCTCTCTTCTCCCCAATTACCCCTTCATCATGGACTTATTTATCTTTTCATAAGAGTCAAAAAATACTACCTGTATTTAATCTAATGCTATATATTTCAGACTCTACAACTTTAAGTTGATCTAATTGCATCCATTTGTACCTACAGATTTTCCGAGTTAAAATTTCAAAAGTAAGCAGGGATTGTCACAATGAAATTAAGTTTTACCACCCATTCTAATCTAAATGTCCATGTTTTCTGCTAAATCTATGTTTTCTTATCAATTTTAATGCTATGTCCTTTCTGGCAAGAACCCATTTGATCATAGTTTATTGTGATCAACAATTGCACATTGGGTGGTAGGACCTGGTAAGCATACAACTTCTTACTCCTTTGTATTTCACCTCATGTCCTGTATAAATCTCTGCTCTTCAATGTGTTAATTTCACAGATATTGTTGTTAGATACTTCTATAATCAGGAGAGCTTCAAAATAATACAATTCTATGTTTAGTAAGATAGTAGCCAATCCAAATCTATTAGTCCTTATTGCTCTGGAGCAATATTTTCTTTGATGGAACTATTTCTTTGCCAATTATTTGCTCCGTTAGATTTTTTTCAATATGATTCTGTCTTTTTGTAGTTTTAATTTTCCCTTGAGACATATTCTTTCACCATACTTGTATTCTAATCATATGAAAAACAGATGCAGGACACAAGTTCTTCTTTGCCTTCACTCTTCTCACTCTACATACTACCTTAGAATGATCATTTTTATGTTCCTGATCTTTGTTTCCTTCTGTTATATATTTTTACATATCATATGGATCTTAATTATATCCCAAGGTCAGATATTTTGCCTAAACTCTGACTTCACATTAACATCACTACCTTATTATCACATAAGCAGTTCTTACATACCTTAAGCCCAATAAAACTTAATTGATTAAAGACTGTAACTTCTGTATATTTAGAACTTAGAAATTACCTTAACTCTTTCTTATTTTAGTTCATAGTAAAATTATATAAATATCTCCAATATCTAATTTATTTTATGTCCTGTGGATTTTACTTTAGAAACATTTACAAAAGGCTTCCTCCCTCATTTCTAGATTCTCAGGCAGCATCTCAATTCATGTTTTGATGAAAACATTTCTTAGGGTATTTTGTTTCTTAACTAAAATCTTGAGGCTGGCTATCCTACCTCTCAACTCTCAACACTGTTTAATAGCTATGTTTCTTCATTCTCAAGCACAAATGTGACTATTTTATTCATTCTTCATAAGCTAAAAATTAATCACTTTGATTAAGTCAGCAATATGTTTGAAAAGCCCTTCATTTGACTGGCGCAGACTGAGCACTCCTATAATCCCAGCACTTGGGAACCTGAGGAAGCAGGACCACCTTAATTTGAGGCCTGGCTGAGCTACATAACAAAACCCATATCAAAATAACAAAACATAAAAGCTGCATATTTTGTTCTAGAAATCACACTTTTGGGAAAAAAAATCTCATAAGAAAAATATTGAGCCAGTTAACAATTATGTGCATAGAAAAATAATTACAATATTGTTATTTCAAATATTAAAATTATCTCCCAATTAAAAGAGCTATAGTTCTGTATAATTGAAATTAATTAGAAATCACAAGTTTTAAAATTTGTGTTTTGAAACAGTCGCAATATTTTTTTAAAATGCAAACGTATCTATGTATATCTCTCTCTATATATGTATCAATCTTCAAGATGGAGTGACAAGAAACAAGCAAATTTACCCTCTTGCGTAAAACAGCTAAAAGTTCACACAAAGTATAAGAGAACTCTGATTTTAAGATATTGGATGACAGGCAAAATAGAGAAACATGAAGAATAGGAAAGAAATGAAATAAGGCCTCTACCTGTCCCAGCCTACTTGCTGGTTGAATTTCCAGATTCATATTCAGTGAGAGTACAGGAAGCAATGAAGTTCTGAGTTGAAAGTACTGAGTGTGGGGCAGGCGCAGATGGTGGGCTTCACATAACAGAGTATGAGGGAGGAGGAAGATGCCAGAGAAAACCAGAGGTTCTGCTCAGCGTATCCACCAGGTTGTTGGCTGCCTAACATAGTACATCATATGTGTGAGGAATCTAACTGATTTTGTCAAAGGGACATTAGAAAGGATTAGAGCAAGCAATTCTCACAATGGTCACAGGATAGTAGAGCATTTGTATTACAAATGGCCCAAGGAGAGAATCTGACAAATTTATTGTACAGTGGTAGCATAATGAGCAACCCTTCGCCTCAGTAGTGAAGAAAAACCAGCCTATAAGATAAATGCATAAAGGCTATGTTTCACAACCCGTGTTTAAAAGGAGGGCCTAAAAGATGAGTTTCCAAATAATCTCCTTCCCCAAACATCCCTAAAGAGCGCAACATAGACCAATGCAAGATAAAAATGCAAAAATATCCAGGACCCACTGAGATAAATTAATAAGGTTGGGCGTCAAAAAATTATTAGCACAAGAAACAAGAAAATAGAAACCTTAGTAGCTAGAAAAATGCATCAATTAAGACTGACTCAATGACGATACAAACATTTTTGAGTGGGATTCCCTATGTCCAAGAAGCTAGGGGAAGGAAACACCCAAGGCAAAGACATGAAATACACAAAAAGTTCTAGAAAGGGTTTCTGGAATCGAAAATGATAGTGTGTGAAAAGTACACCAATCAAATTTTTTGCAGATACAATGTTGCAGATAAAACTAGAACATTAAAGATAGGACAACAAAATCCATACGCAATACATAAAGATTTAAAAATGAGCAAAACTCATTTTGAAATTAACTGTGAAACAACTTCAGGTGGTTTTCTTAGTTGTTGGTTTTTCTTTCTTTTTTTTTTTGTTGCTTGTTTGTTTGCTTGTTTGCTTATTTTTGGCATAACCAAGGATTGACTTCAGGCCCTTGGGCTTGCCAGGGAAATGCTTATTCTGTGCAGCCATCTCCCTGGCCCCTTCAGATGGTTTGATTTACATACAATTACTACCTGTAAGTAAAAGGATAGATGATAAAAATCAGAAAATATTTGAGGAAGCAATTTTTTAAATTTTTCAAACATAATGAAGTGCTAAAATCATAAGTCCAAGAAAGTCAACAAACCCCAAGCAAAAGAAATGTGACAATAGATACAACAAAGACAACCAAATGGCTTAAAACCAAAAAGAAAGAGAAAACATTTGAAAAAGTCAAGAGTGTACATGATATCTGTCGGTCTGTCTGTCTGTCTGTCTGTCTGTCTGTCTGTCTATCTATCTATCTATCTATCTATCTATCTATCTATCTACTTTATGCAATATCCTTATATTATGTATTAATGAACAAAATAAGGATAATGAACATAGCAAACTGTTTTTCTTTTCTTGGTACTGGGAGTCGAACTCAGGGTCTCATGCTTTCCAGGAAGGCACTGTGTCCACCGAGCTACGTCCCCAGTCCAGCAAACTTCTACTTAGAAGGACCTCAAGCTAAAACTCAGCAGAGCAGTACCTAAATAATAAAGTGAAAAATTGCCAGTCTGTAATAAGATGCTGAGTGCAAATAACTTTCCAAATAGATGTATAATAGAAACTATTTCAGATATGTAAAAGCTGGAATAATTTATTCTCATTAGACCTGTACTTCAAAAAATATTAAAGAAATTCCCTCAGGCAAAGAGAAAACAATACCAGACAGAAATCTGGACATACAGAAAATAATGAAAAGCACTAAAAGTAGTAACTAGGTTAACGAATATTAAAAATTATTGTTTAAATCTCTTTGAATGATCATTGCAATTATTTCTTTCCATTTTTCCCTACTATTTTCTTTGCTCTTGCGTGATGGTAAATATAACACAAACACAGGCAGTTTGGGTGCTATTTTATTAAAATGAAATTTTAGTAATCACATTCTGCAAAAAAGTCCTGCTCTGACACTGAACTCCTGCCTGAAAATGGTGATGACTCGTGATGTAAACTTGTTACTTGGCCATCCACCCATTCCTTAACGATATTTCTCTGTTTTTGTTAGAGTCTTAGTGTTTTATCTTATGTGAGATCCTAACTATTCTCTTTCATACATATAATTTTAGAGAAAACATCCCACTCAACATCAGACAAAGGGCTGGAGGAAAACCTTGAAAAGAAAAGGTTGATAAAGTTTCATCTTTTTATCAATCTGCTCTGTGCCAGTTAATCGCACCCTGAACAAAGATATGGTTTGTACTCCACGTTGCCTCTGTAGTGCTGCATATCAGCTCTTTAAATGCAGATCAATTAACCATCACCACAGAAAGGCACCTGTGCTGGAGGACAAGGCATGTAACAGGTATTGTGAGTAGGCGGTGGGACATGGAGGCACTCGACAACAGCACATGTTGATGCAGAATAGGGCTGGCTGCTTATTTGTAAGGATAACACTTGTCTACTTATCAGTTAGAACTTCAATAAGGTAAATTATAGAAAATTTTCACTTAGTTATAATAAGTTTAATTTTTTAAGACTTCTCAATTCCAAGACTGGAATGGACACAAGGTCTTTATAGAAGCATGTTATAGTTTAGCATGATCCTTCTCCAAAGGACTATTCAGTTAACCCTGGTGATGAGTTCCTGTTCTAAACACATTTGCTTCATTTATAGATCTCAACTCCCTCTTACAACTTAGGCAGCAAAATTTATGGGAATGGGGCTTCCAGATCTCTTGCCAGTTTGGCAGCATTTTTTTTTTCCCTTCAGAAGCATGTTTATTGTGTTTGAGATAATACATCAGTGCTCTCGGAGCTACAAAGGATAAAAGGAAATCCTCTCATTAAAAACTGACAAAGGCAGGTAGCAAAATTTACATTTTCATTTATATGTCTTGCTTTAACTTGGTCTTAACCATCCAGCAAAAAAGTGTTACCACAAGGTACAAAAAAAAGCTATATTAATATGCTGAGCTGTAACATGCTCAACTTCTGACAATTGTCAAATGTGCTGATAATTCAGTACTATTATGCACTAATAGTCAATCTTGGGTTATTTTTCTGAATTCAAGTATCTACAATCCTCAGACTAGCATGAAGTATGAAACAGTCCTTTAAAGACTTCTCCAAATACAGCTTCTCTAACTGCAATGGAACACTCATCTCTGACAAAGCAAAACAAAACACGTAAATAGTTTGGGGGCCATTCAAGCTAGGAAATTGATCAAATGTGTGTAGACAGGACTAGACCTCAGTGCCTAAAGCAGACAAGCTACCTCAGTCCTGAGATAAACATTCTGTGTGGTTAAAGTCAGCTATTAGTTGATGGGAAACATTGTGTCACATGTTACTAACTTTGTAAAGGTATAAATCAAAGAACATTTTGTTGTAAAAAAAAAAAAAAGAAGAGAGGAAAAAAATATATATGTATACAAAAGATAGTAAGGATAGATATATAGCTACTTTGTCTTAGTTCATTGAGAGGGTTTCTACTAATATTGTTTAGACAAGATATCATGTCTACATCTTGTACTCTGAATAACTACTATGAAGACAACAATATGCAATGTATTCATTATTGTAACTGTCATACTACCCTGTTTTGAAACTGTTTCATTTTTTCTCATTAAAATGAATTTACTGACAAAGGTAAAACATTTTCACAACAGCATGACTACATACTCAGAAATAGATCTGAGTTTAATACAAATGACATAATTCCTAGTCTGCTTCAGCTACTTTTATAACTTCACACAGGTAATGAACTCAGCTAAGATGCACTACCGTATTTGGTAGACCTCAAGACCAATATCCTTAGTACATCACGAAATACTTGTTTAATGCACTTGGTTGTTACAGGGTCTGACTATGCAGCTTGGACTCATAGGGTTCCTCCTGTTTCAGCTTCCCCAGTGCTGGGATTACAGGTTTGTGGCACACGCTGAGACTCTGGCCAGCTCAGCCCACCCTGGGTGTGGGGCTGGTGTGGCATATGGTGCCAGGGATGGAACTGCAAGTCCCTGCACTTGCCTAAGCTTGCCTAAGCAGGCACTTTAGTCCACTGAGCTATCTCAGGGGCCCTACAAATGCATTTTGATATCCCAAAGAAGCAAGACTTGCAAGTCGGCATTTTAAACATAACTAATCTACAGCAGCAAATTTGTACTCTTGATAGCATTTACCTTTTCGGGGAGTCTCCCAGACTCCAAAGATAAAAGCAGAGAGTAGAATCAGTATAACATGTACACAGAAGTCTGTACTGTAAGGGCTATAAACATTTGCCTCACAGGGAGAAGACGTCTCCTGCCCCTTCACACTGCGCACACATTGCATAAACCACGTTGCGTATCTCTTGGTCCACTGTCTGGCTATCCTGTCATGTTCTGCTCCTTTGATCAAATACTGAGTGGCTCTGCTTCCAACCAGAAGATCTGCATGGTTGCAGTCTGTCAAAAGGGAACAAATAGACAGCAAAACCTTTGAAACAGTCAAAGCAGGACTCCAGTTGTCTTTAAGGATGTCCAGACAGGTGACTCCCTGACTGTTGATGTTGCAGTGATAGATTGTGGTATGAGAAGTAACCTTTGGTGGCTGAAATGGATAATCTGATGAAAATGCCAGAGAAAACACGCCACCTTCATATACACAGTCTGGTGGCCAAAGATAGCTGATCTCCATTCATAAATACTGTGCCTTTAGGACCAGCACTGCAGTAGAGAGGCAAGTTGAGGATTATTTCAGGTAGCTCCTTTTGAATTCTGCTAGTGAAAAGTTGTCAGCATGTATTTTTTGAATCTTCTAGAACTGAACTTCTTCCATGAGCATAAAAATCTCTGCACCAACCTCGTACTGAAGTTCAGGCTCATTTTGGGTTCCTTGTTCCTGGTGACAAGCCATTCTTGTTTTTGATTTTCCCTTTACCTATTCATATGTGTTGTTTTAAGATTTTTCTGATAACATCCCTCTCTTCAACACACAACATTGACTTTACCTTCTCGTTTGTGCTGCACACTCAGCATTTAGTCTACATGGTGAGATGCATTGTTCATGTTCTTTACTGTTGGTACCTTAAAAATCATCTTGTCTCCTATGGCAGTCAGTGGCACAGCCTATTTAACCAGATTTTACCAGTTTTCTGTGGATGCAAGTAAATAATAAACCATCTAAATTCTAAATTCATTGTTGAAACAAAGAAGTAAGTTTTTAAATGAATCTGATTTCAACCTTTGCATATATTAGCAGGATTCTGCTGAGAATGGTGAGGAAGTTCTTCAACATCGTGCCAAATAATGATGAAAGAAATACTGAGTCATGCTTAATCTAAAACAAATAAATTCTAAATACCTAAAAAAAAAAAAAAAGGTTATTGGCTTGAAGAATGAAAATAAAACAGGTGTATTTTTCTCCATCCAAAAATGAACATCAGAAAGACAAACCAGGACAATATAGTGAAGGAGCCTGCAGGATACTACATTGAAAAATGTAATTGTGCATAAATCATGCACAAAGTAGAAACTACAAATTCTGTATTTGGCAAGGCTTCGATTCCTTTGCATAATTCTTTCATTTTCATCTTGCTGCTTCCATTGTCCTCTGATAGAAATAGCCACATAAAACAAAGACATAAACTGTATGCAATTAAAATAGGAAAATAGCTGAAAGGAATGTATTGATAATTATGTTAAAATCTATACAGCACAAGGATTCTTGCATTGTTAGAAATCTAATTTGTCATGTGTTGACATCAGTGTCTCCATCTCTATTCTATCCAACATTTGGAGCTTTGTTGTAGGCAAATTCTTCCAGTAAAAACAAGCTTCCAACCACAGAGATGACCACAATAAAGCTCTATGCCATAGAAAGAGGCCTCAAATCAACCTTAGGGAGCCATGTGAATTTCCGTGAGGACAAATGACTCAGAGCCAGAGCTGGGGAGGAGAATGACCACAGCCTGGGTTGGGAAGAGACTGACTGAGAGAAGAAGAGATGAAATGAGGTTGTTGTGTGGGGGATCCTCTTCGGCTCTTTGGCTTTCTTAAGGCTGAATGCAGTGGGTGTGTCTGGGAAGAGAAGGTCCTCTGCTGTTTCTTCTAGGAACTGTTTTGCATGTCACTGTGCTCAAGGACAGTGGTTATAACCTTCTGGCGCCCATTACCTCTTTTCCTTTTATAGTAGGAGTCACACTCAGCACCTTGTGCTTGGCATGCAGGTGCTGTTGCCCATGAATGACATCACCAGCACGGATGCACATTATCTTAACAATTATCATGTGATCCATGAGGCTCAGGCATGTATGTTCTCTTATTTAGTCACAAGCTATAAAAACGATTAAATATCTACACCTTCATTCTACTGAGCTTTAAGTGCTATGACTGAATATATTTTTTTCTTGATGACAAAAAATATCAAGGTAAGAAGCAATAGGCCATATTACTTACACAGAAACTACATAATTCATCCTGGATGCAAATCTTAGATAAAGCCCTAGCCCAGTGGTCACACATTTCAGCAATGTTCTGCATTTCAATCGCACCATCTATAAAGCCGTAATAATAACACTACTAACCTATAGATTGTCATGAAGGTTAAACTAAACTTTTAGCAATTTTAACATTGC
>NW_004524579.1:15521375-15522915 GCF_000260255.1 Octodon degus | reverse complement strand
TTGAAGGAGCTTGATCTTGATGGTGGTGGTTACACCACTTCGAAGGAGCTGGATCTTCACAGCACTCACAGCCACTTCACTGGAGGAGCTCCAGTCTTCAAAGCCGAGTTGGAAGGAAGAGAAAGAGGCTTGAGGGGCGCTGCAGCTGCTGCTCCTTCCCTTGCTCTTCACTGTTTCTGCTGCCATGAACTGCTGCCCTCTGCCATGTGCCACTCTGTCTGGGAGCCAGCTGAGTATAGACTGACACCTTCACGAACTCACAAACTGTGATCTAAATAAAGCTTTCCTTCCTTAATTTGGGGAGTTGGGTATTTTGTCCCAGCAATAAGTAAAATATACCGAAATGATAATTGAGATATCTGTGAGATGTTGTTTGTTGTTGCTGCTGTTGCTTTGCTAGTTCACTGAGGTATCTATGTGCAATATATTGAAGTGCAATGAAATGGAAAGCATCATATATAAAAAGCCACAGTCTATCAGTTTACAGGGCCCTGTAATGGGGAATTCACTATTCTTTATGCAAGTGTTTACATTGCATCAGACTCCTGCCTGAACCTTTTAAGTCAGAGGCTTGAAATGTCAAAACAGATTTATGATATATGACCTGCTGGGAAGGGTTGCCATGGTCTAAGGTACTCATGGAGGCCAGCCTGGAAAACTTACGGAGACCCTGTCTCAAAAAACTGAAAGAAGGAAAATAAATCAATGTTGTATTTCCAACATTTCACATATTAGATTGTTTAAAAGCTCATCCACGTTGCTTCTTCCCATCACCCAGCTTCGAGCCTGCTCTGCCTGCGCAGTATTTCTCAGGTGCAGGAAACTTCCTTTTCTCTTTGCACCCAGCTAATGTTGCCACATTCCCTCCAGGAACTCAGAAGAGCGCAGGCATTGAAGGAGACAAAAAATCTAGTGCAAGGAGCCCTGCGTATAATTATTGCTAAAGTTCATTACAGTGGCAATGGAGAGAAATAGAGCATTCATAATTTGGTTAAGGAGGAACTTGAACATCAAAGCCGACTGCCACAGTGCAGAGCAGTGTCAGAGCGACACGCTTTGCTCGACTCTGAAGAGGCTTTGTGCACCAATCAACAAACCCTCAAGTAAGTACTGCATGGAGCATGGCCAGGGCAGAAAGCAGCAATTAGAGCAAGGTTTGGCCCCACAGGAAGCTGAATCACAGGGCTGCAGTTGGTGAATCAGAGTAGACACAGTTTGAAGAACTTATCATCTCTCCTCTTTGTGTCTGTACCTATTGCTTTCCCTACCACCCTCATCTAGTGTTGCTTATTGAGCTCAGAACCAAAGTCCTCCACTGCCTGTGATTGCAAAACTTTGAAGCAAGAGCATAGAGCTGTGGACTCTGTGGCTTAATTGCATTATGCCTTCTATTGACTGCTACGAAAAGCAACCAGTACCTCCAATTCTGGCAGGGGAGCTCTTTTTTTTCCTTTTTGCTTTTATGTATTAGTTGAGATTTGTAAATCAGTGTGTATATGTGTTTACATAGGGTCAGTTTATTAATTTATCTTTCAAGTAA
>NW_004524579.1:15495664-15520960 GCF_000260255.1 Octodon degus | reverse complement strand
GCTTTTTGGAGAAGCTGTTGGGAGGCTATAAAGGAGCTGCTGGTTCTCCTGGGATATTCTGTTGGAGGATCTTGCCATGTTGGTTTCCTGCTCTTGTCAGAGGAGGAGTTCAGGACTTCCTTGTTGCTAATAATGGCTATGGCTCACTTTGGGGCAGCTCTGGCCCTCACCTTGAGCATTGCCTCCTGACTCTAGAGAAGAAGACGGTGCACTGCTCCTTCTGGTTAAACTCACTACATTGGCTTTCCTGATGGGAACACAGCTGACATCCTTGGAGGTGCTCAGCTTCTCACTGTTGCTGAAGATGGCTATGGTAGTTTCCTGGGAAGCTCTGCTTCTTACTTGGAGCATGGTTTCCTGGCTCCAGTTCAGATTTCTCAGGCTGCTAGTATACATCCTTCATCTGCTGGCGTAGACTTTCTTGCTCCCACCACTGACTATTGGACCTTTTCAGCATAGATCCTTGAAATAGGTCTGCATGAGGCTCTGTTGTGAGTAATAGGCCTCCAGCTGGACTTATGGGACGTATTATTATGGACTCTACATTTTCAGCTGAACTCATACAGGACATTATCCAAACCCTAGCTGGATCCTTTGGTCTTCAGTGTGTGGATAGACTTCCTGCATTCTTTGTGTATGATTCTTTGGGTGATTCATTACAAAATACTCTTATAACTAAGTGTCCTGTATTGTATTACTTCCTTACAAAACCCCAAACTATGACAGAGAAAAAGAAGCAGCATAGAGAGAAAAACTCACTTCACGTCTTTTTTTTCTTTTTCTTTTTCTTTTTTTTTTTTTTTTCAGAACTGGGGATTGAACTCAGGCCCTTGAATTGAATTCAGGAAGCGCTTATTCTACTGAGCCATCTCCCCGGGCCCCTCAGATCTCTTAAATAGCAGTATTTAATGTATCAGGTTATCTTCAGTTATTTGTATTACAAAGCGAGCACCTCTGCACTCAGCACATGATGTGCCACCCCGGCAAATGCTTGTTCTGTGCTGTAGAAAACCACATATCTTCTAGTAAAAGGCCTTCAGGAGTACTCTTCCTCTTCTTAGTCACTGTCTTCTCATTTCTTCTGTCATAGCTACCACTTCTGCCTTTGAAATTCCTGAATTTTTTTTTCAAATCACTCTTCAGATTTTGAAAATAAGGCATCATTTAAAACCTATGACCAACCAGTTCTTCCATCACATCAGGAACTGGTCTGAAATAATGATAGTTCTATCAAAAGAAATGATCTTCTTTTCTTCGGCCTTTTCTTCTAGAAGATCAGCGTGGAGATGGTGCATTCTGGAGTCTTGAGATGGCGTTGAAGCACGGAGGGAGCCGCAAGGCCCGGGCTACAGTGCAGCCCCGGTGAGCTCCTTCCTGCAGCTGTTAGCATTCTAACATAAATGAGATGGTCTTGCTTACCCAAATAGAGCTCACCAGGAAGTAACTTTTAGAGAAAGTCAAGAACTTTTCAAGTTTCATAGCATTTTTACAAAGAAAAGAAATCCATTTTACCCTTAAATTATTTCTTCTGCATTCAATTGGGGGTTTTTTTTTAAAGGATGTTTATGCTAGAGCTTTCATTGTGTGAGCAAAATAGTTTCTCTTTTATGGCTTATCGCAGCAGAACAAGAAAAACCATGCCCAGGAAAATGCTTCCATATGCCAAATGACAGGGTCTGAGGAGCTTTCAGGATCCCCAGTAATCTGATCACTACTGAAGGCACTTAATACTTTAAATACAAAAAATTATTTAAGCTTTGCTTTCTCACTACCAATTTCCTACTAAAATGAGAGCTCAAAGTATATTTTGATGGTCATTTTTTTTTCTTATCCCATATGAGCACTCCAAGAATCGTTGCTAATAAGTACTATCTCAATAAATATTTATAAACACTTCTGTGTAAAGCTCTTAGCAAGATATTAGGAAGATGCATAAACATAAGTGTATTTGTGTGGATCAACAAAGTATAAATAGTAATGCTTTAAAAACAAAAGGAATAAGCAGAATGTCCAGAAATTTCTCCAGAGAAAACCTAGTGCGATAATGCAGTGCAGAAGGATACACACAACCTATCCCAATGCATTTGGGAAGGTAATTTTTAATGTTCTCAGTCATACTGCATAGCATAGACTAATGGCTGCACAGACATGCATTTAAGAGGTGGAATTATTTGTGAAAGTTCACAAGCAGAGCTGGCAACAGGTTCTGCAGGCTCACAGCCTATGCTTGCATAGAATCTCCATTTTTCCTATCGTTGGCAGCACTTCTACAAGAAGGATGTGAAGAACCTTAGCTACAAAGCCAATTTGGATCTTAGCTGCACAGTGAAGCCACTGTGGAAAGTGTAACTGAATAGGAAAAGGGAAAGGACCTATCAATGATCGGCACTGGGTGGGACAATAAATATTATCTAGAGGAATCATCGGGATGTGCTTTCTATTCAGTGTCTTCTGTTTTCTTTCTTTCTTTTTCTTTCCATTTTCTTTGAATTTTTATTTACTACTTTTTTTATAGGCTAAACCACAGCTATCTATTTTAATGAACTTGATCCTCAGAAAAAGTACACATGGAAGAACAACTTTGTTCTGAAACATACGTGTTTTCTTAGGACTAAAAAAAAGCAGCAAAAAGAGAGTGATTGGGGTGAAAGTCTGCCATCGGCAAGCTTGGAAGGTTCCCAGACAAATGACGTAGCAGAAACACTGGGAACGTACATGTTCATAAGGAGCACCCCTCCCACAGATGGAACATGGTGGGAAAACGGGAGAGATTTTCTGGGAAAAAACATCTAACTAAAACCTTAATATGGTAAAGTGTAAGAATTGGAAAAGTGGAGAGCATTTCAGACCTTCAAAACTCTAGGCCTAAATACTTGGGAGAAAAGAAAAAAAGACATGTGCAAGATACATGCATGGGGAGAACAACAGCGGGGCTAGGAGCACGAGGGAGGTTCCTCGGGCCCTCCGCACAGCTTGGGGCTCCATTCAGCCCTGCAGAATTCCAGCTGTAGATATTGCCACACAAAGTTCAAGTCTGTCTTCAGTAGAGAAAGAGGACCAAAGCTAGCAGCTGAGGCTTGGCTATCTCACTGTCCTGGCACTTCCACAGGGACAGCTGTGCTTTCATCCAGGTACATATTTCTACCTCAGGCTGAAAGGAGCCTTGAGCCTGTGTCTAGAGACCCAGACAAGGCCATAAGTGTCCTACTGTCAGCCTCTACAACTTCACCAGTCAGTCTGCTAATGGCTAGCTTTTGTTTGATCTTCACCCTCCCTTCCAAAGCCATATGGTTTGACTCATTTTTCAATAATATTTTTTTCACAGACATTGGCTATATTTACTACCTGCCATTCAAAAGTGAGGGTGCTCATGCTTTTGCACAAATGGGTAAAATTTGATAGTAGGAGTACAATACACTTAGGCTAGAGAGAGGATGCTTCACTGATAACTCACAGGTTAGTCTCGCACTTGATTTCTCCATGAAAAGAAAATCAGAAAATGGTGTTGATGTGAAATGAACCAGCCATAGTCAGGATCATATTCTGAACATCAAAAGATTTTTTTTCTCAATATATTGTGTTCTTTTCTTGGACAAACCATCACACACACACACACACACACACACACACACACACACACACACCCCCAACAGCCAAAAGAAACAAATAAAGAAATCTGTGCATCCTGACTCCAGGAAACAAGGCAAGTTGTAACTGTGCCTATTAGCAGGACAAAGAGAGAGAGGGGTGGATACAGATGGATTAGACCATAGCTAATCTTGTCAAAATATATCATGTAAGAAATAACATCAGAATTGTTATTTTTCCTCACAGGGCTACAACCTTGAACATATTTTGAGCCCATATTTTTGCTGCCTTGGTGGGAATAGATCTACTACAATGGCTCCGTAAGTCTGACCACTGGGACAGTACGGAGAGGTCACTCACCCTAGCATTTAAAAAAGTTAACCAGAAAGTCGATGTGTGTGAGAAATGTTTGATACTAACCTACAAAATAACAACAGGAATCTTTAAGAAGTCCCTCCTCACCATCACCGAGACACTAACGTGTACTGTCACTCTCTCACAGCACAGAAGGACCACGTGTGCCCCAAGCCCAGGAAGCAGCACTCACAGTGTGTCCTCATGTGGTTTGCACACTCCTGTCAGATGCGTGCATGTAGTAGCACAGAAAGAAAGCAAGGCAATTATCACACAAATACAGGTTTTAAAACAATACATCTCTGAAGCCAAGGTCAGAAACACTACAGCAAAATTCGCCTAACTCAACACTTGTTTTCTGCATTTTCATGATTAATTTACTCCATACACATCATATGATTAGCTTTATCCACACTAGCTACATTCATATTTAAAATAATGGCAGTATTTAAGGACAGAAAATACACACTGATTATCACATTCTCCTTTGGAAAGGTTACTTACTGAGCAGAGCAGCATACAGACCTGTAGACCCATTTTATGTGGCAAACCTTAATTATTCTACTCCCTCACAAGACTCTGCTAGTATTTAAAGCATATTATTTTAGAATAAAGGTTTCACTTTGCCTAAGCATTAAGACTTTAAAAAAAAACATTTAACTTTGACATTTCATTTATAGGCATTTTAATTATCTGGATGGTTTCCTTTAAATGCTAGATGTAGGCAGAGGAAATTTGTACTTATATAGAAGAAAGTGCTTCTAGGACTCCCTAATTTTCATGTGTTATGAATTTTAATGCCTTATGCGGGTCAGGTTTTCATAGCCATGAAGAAGGAATACATTGACCTTAAACTATTGTACAGTTGTAACAGTATTTTTAGTCTGTTTGTTATGGGAAGACAGGGGATATATTTTGTTTATGTTTTCTTTTTCAAAAGTTCTAGCAGCAGAAGTAAGAGAGCCCCAGGCATCTAAGAAAGGTCTCTCACTTTTGCTATTCTGTGTGTGGGTGTGCGCGCGCATGCGTGTATGTGTGTGTAGCAACAAGACAGAGTGTGTCTGCACAGCTCAAAATCAGCAGGGTATTGCCTGGCAGGTAATGGCACTGTGGCTGGTAATCACCTCTTCCTTCATAGAAGACCAGTATTCCACTTCACCAAAAGGCAGAAGTCACCTATGACCTTCATTTTTGTACTTTCTGCTCCCACCCTGGAAATACCTTTAAAACTTTTCACTCTGGTACTCACAATCCCTATTGTTCTTGGATGCTTTAGAGCTTTACTGGGCTGCCCTGTATTCCCTTGGCCCAGTGTAACCATTGTGGATATGGGTAGCCTTTGTATTCTACAGTATCAAAATGTAACCACTCTTTTCTCCTGTTCTATTTCAAGAGTCTTGACCAGGAGAGTACCCTCCAACAGTAAAATGAGGTAGTAGTAGTAAATGCTATCTCAAATATTTTGTGATTTATTGCAGATAGGAACAAATGAATATGCGTGTAAGGAAAGGAAGACACCAGTTCATTGTTGCATTTCTCGATGTTTCCAGATAGTATATGCCTGCACATCTTGGTATCTTGAAGCACAATAGTTTGGCTATAGTACATGGGTTACCCATCATTTATTTTCCAGTTTATAACAACTAGAGAGGGGTATCATTGGTGCAGGCAATCAGATGTTCCTAAAATAAGGTCCCGTTGCAAAAATGTAGACATGTTTACAATTTAACAACTTCCATTTTAATGCAACAGAAATCAATTAAGATTAGATCAATCAATTAGTCAAGATTAGAGTATTTTTAGTGTTCACAATGGAAATATTTTCTTGTTTGAATTCCCATAATGTGTATATTCTTGCTATATGATTTATTTCATAATTAACAATTGGGAATCACTTGTGCATGTAAATATTGTGTCTTCTACGTGATGTTTTAAATAATATCTTTTGAGTCCCCACAGAGTCCAACATAGGGCTGATTATGTGACAAGCCATTAATAAATTCTTACTATAAATATCACTAAACTTTCCTTGTGTTTCAAAGTTCCCATGTCATATAGTCTTGATGCCAAAAAGTCTGCAACAACCCTAGAACTGCGTATTGTGTCATCCTAGGGAATCTGTCTAACTGAACTCTTGTTCATCTTAAAAATAAGACCCTGCCATTGAATTTAAAGTGAAATTAAAACATAACTTAAAATTTCAGCAAAACAGAATATTTTGAAGGTCAGAAAGACAGGAAAACGCTGTCCTCCACCTCGTGAACTCTCTCCCTGGACCTGGAATGGCCATCTGTTGCTCTGGCAGATTTACAGTTCATTCACACTGTGAGTGATAGGAGGAGGAAGTGAGCAGAGCTAATCAGAGCTAAGTAGTTAACGAGCAGAGGGCTAACGAGCTGGTGAGTTAACGAGCTACGCAGAGAGCTAATGAGCTGCTGTTTCCCACTCCATGCAAGCAAATAGATCTTTCAGGTGATTGTTTACCTTTAGCATTCTTAACAGATGTCCATAATGACATCGCTAAGTCTTTGATGGTTCCCCCACACATCTCAATTGACAGCAAATAGAGCCATAGCTTCAGTGTTTGGTGGATGAGTTTTCTTTACCACTCCAGTGACCTTGGAAGCGAAGCCACCTTACTTTGTGACTCAGGCTGATGACCGCTCCATCCTATTATTCTCTATAAATAGTATGGTCATTCACATAAAATTAATGAAGATTATCTACTGGGCACCTATTCCACACTAATTAAGAGGTATGGCATTAATGATGTAGAAGACTAGCAAAATGTGGAAATTAGTTTCTTCCCTCAACAACAGGCCATGTAATTAGAATGAGACCTGCAGGACATTTCAGGAAGGGCATCTGGAATCATTGGTGATTGCTGCCATGATTCAGAGACCACACGCTCCCTTCTGTGTTGGAGACCAGAGAGGGCTGGAAACTGGGGTCCTTAGGGCAAGTTGCCTTGTTTCTGGACCTTAAGCCTGAGGTCTTGAAGTGAGCAATGTAGCTGGAAGTGATAATCTAGAAGGAAGAATGAAATATGAACAGAGTCACAAAGGCTAATTATGCCACAATATCCCAGATGTGCTTTTAGATCAGTTAGATAGGAAGTGCTCCTATGGCCCCTCATGTCAGGTCGCTGAGCTGCTGGCAGAGGCTGGAGCCACTCAGTGAGACCCTGTCACCACTGTGAAAAGACTTGCTTGAAATGGACAAGTGTACTGTAACTTTTTAGTGGAATTACAATTGTAAACGCTGCCTAGTTTTCCTCAATCGTGTGCCTGGAGATAAAAATCCAGATGCCATCTTGCTTCTCATCAACAAGTGGGTGGCATTCATTTGAGAATATCTAGAAAGTTTTTGGACTGTTACAAGCAAAGATAATGATGGCCTCCACAACAAGGACTAACTGGCCAAGTATCCTCTGTTAACAGTTCCAGGACTGGAAAACCATGAACCTAAATCTACTGTGTGAAAAAGAACTATTTTTTTCACACATTATACAAATGTAGCAACTCTCTGTTTCACACATTTAGTTCTACCCCCTTTCTTGCAGTACTTCTACCTTTCCCTCAAAATTTTCAAACTATTTAACTCTTAACCACTTCTTTTTCTTTTTCTTTTTTTTATTTTGTATTTTAGGGAAGGGTCTACAGAGTGTTCAGGGTCTCACTACTAGATGGCACTCATAGTGATTCTCCTGTTTACAGCCTCCCAAGAGCTGGGATTACAGGCACACACCACCATGCCCAATTGCCAGTCTCAATTGCCAGCTCAGGGCACCCTGGGGGTGGGGCTGGCATGGCAAGCCTGGGGATCCCCTGATCCCTGCACCTGCTTGCAGGTACATTAATCCATTGAGGTATTTGGCCAGTCCTTAACCACTTCTGTATTCAACAGGTATGTCTTGTGCTTAGAAGAGTGCAACATTTTGTCCGAAGTTACTAAAAACAAAAACAAAAAAAGAGATATTGAACTGGTTTTATAGTTTTAGATCTGGAGATATAAGATCCACTCCAAGAAAGAACAAGAATTAGTAACTTCATGATATTTATTTCTACCATAAATTAATAATGAAAATTACTTTTGGTATAATACTTTACAGATTAGAGTAAGAAACCTAATTTCCTTGTTGTGTTCTGATACTCTATTCTACATTTTTCATGCATTTGTTCTTCATTTTTAAAATTTGGACCCAAAATTTTGTCTTGTGTCCCAAGTCTTGCTAAGTCCATCAGCTCCCAGGTGGGACTGAAGCTCTCTACCCTCTTGCTTCAGCCTTTCAGAGTATGGAGATTATAGCCATGTGCCTCACATCCAGCTCTTGTGCTGTTGTTAACAGCAAGGAATGAAAAAAATAAAGAAATGCAGAAAATTATTATGTAAACATTAGAACCAATGCATGGAAATTGAGGCAAGAAAATGGTTTTGTTATAGAGGTTCAGAGTATTATAGAGAGTGTGTCCAGATTAGGAAAGGCCACAGAAAGCATGTAAAAATTAAGCAGAAACCTAAATACACTAAAGGCTCAAAACGATCTGGCAGAATATAATTTCAGGGGTTTAGGATATAAAGCAGCATTGTTCCATTCATAGGCAGCAGGAAGTCAGTGGGGCGGGAGTGGTGGCCTGTGTGGAAGGCACAGAAGCTTAAGGAAGAGAGCAGGCAGGGCAGCCGGGAGGACCGTGTGGGTCAAAGCAAGGAGTTTAGATTCCACGCACAACTTAATAACCAGTTTTTGAAGGGATTCTGGCAGATGAAATTCAGCTAGCAATTTATATTTTAGAGCACTTATTATGGTTGATCTATGCTTTGGATGGTGTAAAATTTCAAGGATTATTGAAACAAGGGAGGGGAGAAGAGCAAATTTTCTGAAAAGTCAAGTAGCGAAGCCATCACAGAAGCACCCCCCCCCCCCGCCAGGTACATTTACTTTGAGAGAGCGGGAACATTGTAGCCTGCAAGCTTACTTCACTGAATCACTAATTTTTGTGCCCCGCTGTCATCCACTTCCCACCAAAGCACATCTCCTTTTAGATCAACCCATTCATTAAACACAGAATAAGCTAACTGTCTCTTCATTCATCATACTGAAAAAAATCAAATTCTTTAGAATGGCATTAATGTTACTCTATAAAATACCTCCAGTCAACTGTCTGTTCTTTTTCTATGTCTTTTTTCATGATTCTTTAAGGACTAGTCATATCAGATGAATTATAGTTGTTCATATGCCGACCATGATATTTTTCCCAAAGCAATATGCTCCTCTTGATAACTCTATATTCATTTTTTTTTTCATTTATCCCAACGCCAGTTAAGAATGGCCTCTCCAGGTTAAGAATAATAATCTCCTTTTGTGGTCATTTCTCTATTTGTCTGAGGCTGTGTGGATATTTTGTCTTTTGTGCCATTTACTTTTTTAAAAGTTGGGACCAAGACCATACCCGCTCTACGATTTACATCTACACATCCCCCCAAAGTCTCATGCATTCAAAATGGGCACTTTGATGCCATTATTCAATTATGGGGGTGCAATAATCATGAGTAGATTACCTCATTGATGAGATTATGGCTGATTTACCATGCAGAGGTGAGACCCTTTTACGAGCAGTGGGCACCAGGAGGACGGTGCCAAGGTCTCATCTCTTCCCAGCTCCACTCTTCACTCTCTGTGTTTCCTGCCTGTCCTGTCATGAGCAACACTCTCTGTCACATCTCTTTCCCATGCTGCCCTATCTTGGAGCCAGCTGCCCAGGGACTGATACTTCTATGAAATGTTAGCCAAAAATTGCCCCCTTTGATTTTGGTCATCCCAGAGAAAATGAAAGTGACTAAGACAACTGCTTTGCCGCTGTCGCTTACCAAAGGCTTAGTTTAGCAACTTGGATATAGTGACATCATGATGAAAGAAAGTCTAATGGCTAATCAGGAAAATTACTAGAGAGGAAGGAAAAAATGAGATAAAGGAAAAAAGAGCAGGATTTGGATGTGTGGGAAAGTGAGGAAGGTGAGACAGCAGGGAAATGTACAAAGGCCACGTTTGTGGAGCTGAAAAGTGCTTGAGAGCCATCAGGTAGAACTTCACAAGAAAGATAGTCTGGGATTCTGTCGGATATCAAATGCTAAGCTATAGAATATTGAATTTTTATTGTCTCATACTTTCTACCTTCTGGTACTTCAAAACAGACTGTCATAAAGAATCACGCTGAAGTCAAATGGAAGCTGAAACTGCACATCTTGAAGAAACTGGTTGTTAATTTAGACAGTTTCAGAGACCGTAGATTCCAAAACCTCATGTGTAAGAGAATTCTTTAGGTTTTACAATAATCTATAGCTAGTGAACATGACATTGTTATAGGCTAAAATCTTATTTTATGATAGCATGAAAAGAACACAAAGGATCATGTGTTGAAAATAAGAGTTGAAGCTGTGCATAGTGGCACACACTTGCAATCCCAGCATTTGGGAAGCTGAGGTAGGAAGCTCATTGAAGTTGAGGGCAATTGCAGGCTATATCAGCAAAGTCAAGACCAGCCTGAACTACATGAGGATTTCTTGTCTCAAAAAAGAAGAAAAGGAAAAAAAAGAAAAGAAAATACTTGAAATACAGATTCTCTTAATGAGGATTATAAGGGTATGTGCCTATAGACTTCAGATTGGGTATGTGATCGTAGATAGGGTACAAATAGCTATGCTGTAATACTCTGCCACCTTAAACACTTATTTAATCTGTCCTGCATCAGTTCATTTATTTCAAAACTAATTATTTCTCATGTGTCAGGCATTGTCATAGGCATTTAAAATATAGAAGTATAATTTTATAAAAGCAAGGAAATAAAAGCCTACGATGATACTACAGACAAAAGTCTTTTCACCTATGAAATTTGTACCCTGGGCAAGTGTATTTGATCTAGAAAATAACTCCATCTTGGAAAATACCAGTTTCCAAGATAGATTTCTTAGTTTGAAACTAAAGGAAGGTCATTGTTAGGAACGTTAAAGGTCATGGAGTTCGATTGTCAGGAAAAGAAAATGATACTGGAATTATCTCAAATGAAGAAATGTGGAACATGCACAGGAAGTCCTGACACTGTAACTTTTCGACCTACTGAGCATGAATACTCAATCAAGAACTGGGGTGGCTGTACCAATGGCCTAAGTATTTAGATATAGCCCCATGCTAGACCAGGGGAAGTCCGATTTATTCTATATCACGTCTCCTGCTAAGAGTAGCACTCACCTTGGTTACGCACTTCCAAAAGGATAAAAATGGGCTAGATATTAAAATTGTAGGACCCTGATTTTCAGTGTGATAGCTTACAGACTGGTAGTATGGGTTAGTAGTCTCAATCAAAAATTTCATCACTGCCTACGTTTTATTTTAAACACATTCTATTTATTTGATGAAAAGAAATTTACTTAAAACCCTAAATTCTAATTATCTCTTTGCATAAGATATCTACTCACAGCAATAGAATTATAGTCCTTCCTAAATATGAAGGACTATAATTTGTAGATGGAAACAATGGAAAGTAATTAGGACTAGTAACCCAAGGGTGGGACTTCTGTGATGAGTTTAAAGCTCATGTAAGAGCAAAAGTAACCTCTCAAATTGTTCTGAGAACAATACATACAGGGAAGGTCATTGCCCATGAGTTAGGCTGAGATCATCAGTGCAAAGCAATTTTTCTGGCACCCAGGTCTCAAACTTCAAAACTCCCAAACTATCGAAAAATATATTTCTGTTATTTAAACAACCCTGTCCACAGTATTTTCTTATGGTAACAGAAGACAAATAAAACTAGTAAGTTATTATTTAAAATAGCATTTTAACTAGGGCAATAAAATTCCCAGACAATCATAAGTTTTAATTGTTCATATTTTAGCGCCATATTTGTCAGTAGACATAGATATTTTAAAATGCTTGCTAATCATAAAAATGTCTGAATATGAAATAATGACCCCTTTGCTAATCATGGGTAAATCAAGTAAATGCACACCTTGCAATTATGTTATTTTTAAAAAGAATTTTATGAACATGTTGGACCCAGTAGATATATAGTTACTTACAAATTTAATTTATCTTAACCTCGTAAAATTTTATGATTACAGATAATGATATGATGAATAATAATACTAAAAAATCATATATGCCTTGGATGGTATCATACGCTAACATTTGCATAAATGGTGTATGTTAACGCCATTTATATGAACACTTTAGATAAATTGAGACTATTGCTATCTTTAGGTCTTTAATAATGTGTCTTGTGGCAGTTTTAATGGAGTCTGTTTCCCATTGGTGACCCTTACATTAAGTTTTTTTTAACTCTTCTATTAAAAGAAGGCTTAAATAGTTCTCAACCCTCAGAACAAGGTTAGATTGACAGTGTCACTTTCTAAACCTTTCTCAAAGTATATATGATGACAAGCTCCCCTGCTATATCAGAGACATGGAATCAGAAAAGGAAACAACTTGATCCCCTCAGATTTACGTAAATGAGGAACTATTAAAAACATGGTTATCGCCTGGGGACATAGCTCAGTAGACTAAGCGCTTGCCTGGCAAACACATGGTGTTGAGTTCAATCCCCAGTACTGCAAAAAATAAGTAAAATAAATAAATAAAGTTTTTTTTTGAGAAGACACTGTGAAACAGGAGCATAAGAGGTCTTCTCTGAGAAGTCACGACTCCAATTCCCAGGGAAGACTATGGACTCTGGAGTATGCTCTGACTGTATGTGAGCTGGTATCTCATAGAACTGCTAAAGTGGCAGCTCTTGGATGGGCTGCTGTTCCCACCCATGGCCTTGATTTGAGGTGGTTAATTCCCTGCTAGCCTCTGTTTGCATCATAAGTGAACAAAGTAATAATGAACTTGAAAACTGAAACAAAGTTGCAGATGGAGTATTTACTTATTTATTTATTTATTCATTTATTTGTTTATATTTGTGGCCAGCTCAGCCCATGGGGGTGGGGCTGGTATGGCACGTGGTGCCATGATCTAACCATGATCCTTTCCCCTACCCAACAGGTGCTTTAAACTGCTGAGCTATTTCGCCGGACTTATTTATTCTTTTATTTTATTTTTTTTTATTTTTTAAATTTTATTGAGAAACTAATATCAGTGAGTCAGTTTCAAAACTGATCAATAGGACAGTTTCAATAATTAATACATTGTACATTGTTAACTTCTTAATGGTTATCCATAGTAAAAAATGCAGATAGAATATCCTGTCCAAACACTCTTAGTACAAATCTTTCTTCTCATTGAATTAAGAGAAAGTAGCTGTATATCTATCCTAACTATTCTGCATATAGAGATACAAAATGGTCCTTCCTTCCTATCCCCTTTTTTGTCTAGTCCTGTCAGAAATGAGTATTCCATTGGCATCTAAATACTATAGGTGCTTGAATTCAGCAAAACAATCCAACGCAGTCCAGCAGTCCACAATAGTAGTGGGTTATCCACAGAAGTTGTTGACTTGAGCCTTTCACAGCTCAGCATATTAATATGGCTTTACTTTATATACCTTGTTTTTATACTTTTCTGCTGGATGGTTAATACCAAGATAAAGCAAGATATGTATAACAAGAAATGTAACTTTTGTACCTGATAAAGTCAGTCAAGTACCCTCAGGATTTATCCTGTAACCCTGTACCACAGGTTGCAGATCTTTTGTCAGTGTCAGCCATGTGGATAAGTCTGGTCATTGCTTGACCACTTTGTTCTGTGTGAATGCCTGAGAGAGGTGATTCTGCTTAGGCATACTCTACATCATCAATCCTGTTGTTCTGTCTCCCCATAATCTCCTTGGTCAGAAAATTTGAGACAGAGCTGAGTAACATGATGTTATAATATAGGTTCTCCTCTGTCCTGAGTCTTCACTGATCTTGAAAGGCTATGTTAAAAATGTTGAAATACCTTGAAATTCACTTAAGTAAAGAAGTCAAAGATCTTTTCACAGAAAATTGCAGTACTCTGTAAAAAGAGATTGTAGAGGATTTCAGAAAATGGAAAGATATTCTATGCTCCTGGATAGAAATAACCAACATAGTGAAGATGGCCCCACTCCCAACATTATTGTACAGATTTAATGAAATCCCTATCAAACTACCACCAAAATAACTCCCAGACCTAGAGAAATTGTTCCTAAAATTTATTTGGAACCAGAAAAGACCTAGAATAGCAAAGGCAACCCTGGCCAACAAAGACAAGGTAGGAGGCATTACAATCCTGACTTGAAATTATACTACAAGGCTACTGTGATAAAATCAGCAAGGTATTGGCAATGAAATACACCTAAGGATCAATGGAATAGATTAGAAGAGCCACAAGTCACTATGAACACACTCAGCCTCCTGATCTTCGACAAAGAGGCCAAACGTACTCACTGGAAGAAAGATAGACTCTTTAATGAGTGGTGCTGGAAAAACTGGCTCTCTACATGCTGAAAATTAAAATATGGACCAGGTCTATCACCATGCACCAAGCTAAAGTCAAAATGGATTAAACATTAAAACAGAAACAGTAAATCTCCTGGAAAAGAAAGTAAGAGGAATGCTTGAAGACATAGAGGTATGCAAAGAATTCATGAGCAAAAATAAAATCATATGGGTATTTACTCTTTTAGACACAGCCATCATTGTGTTAAAGGAAATAGTTCTCCAAGTTGTTGAGAAGATCTGAGGAAGAAATGGGTTTGGGCCAAATTAATTGTTGAGTGTGAGGAGTAGAGTTTCTGTGTCAGAATGTGTATTTGTGTGTATCTGTGTGGTTATGTGTGAATGAAAGAGAAAGGAAGAGGGAGAAGAAGGTGAGAGAGAAAGAGAAACAGAAACAGAAGGAAGGAATATCATATAGTAGAGCGTATTATCTTGACTACTTTTCCTAGATAAAAAGGCAACAATACATCACAAATAGCAAAGATATTTATATTATGTATTATGCCTTCTAAGCAAGATATATATCCGATATTGTACATGCACTATATTAGTCCAAAACTAATTGCATGCATTTTCTCATACTTTTAAAATGTGTAGCACATTTTATTCTATTTTCTTGATCTGTAAAATCATTAAACCTGCAAAAGTTAGAAGATAGCTAGAAAACAAGACTAGGTAATTGAGAAGAGCATCGTGTAGAAATTTGTGAATTATGTCTCTTTCTATTTCAATAGTTTTAATTTCTAATTTTAAATTAATTAGCTTAGAATATTTTTCAAAAACTTGGCATTTGAAAGTGTGGAAGAAGCCACAAAAATGGAGTCATAAAAAATATGGCCCCTTAAAATAAGGAAAAAAATATATATACATATATATATAATTAAAACCCAAAAGAAATTATAATTCATAATAACTTTATGCAGCAGGAAATTTTAAAGAATTATGCTGGATGAAATTTTAATAATTATGCAGTATCAGCTATAAAAGTAAGAGAAAGTAACATTAGAAGTGCAATATAGAAAGGGTACTTCACTTAAAATGTGGTTTCATTTATTCCAAAATTGACTACAGTGAAAATAATAGTCTTTCTATTTCTTCACTGTTACAGAGCTCTAAAAAGCTTTCTCACACATCATTCTAACCAATTCTTTTAAACTGCAATATAGACATGCCAGTTGTATTATTTTTAATTTTATTTTTTATGGATGAGGATATTGGTTCTTAGGAAACATTGGTGATTAGTACCAAGTCTATTTGGTAAACTGAGAATACAAACCAGTGGCATTATTTATTATTATTCATACCAAACCTCATATTCGTATTTGCTATTTAGGACATTCTAACTTTGTTGGTCTGTATCCAAATATGGAGTTTGTTTTTTGAAAAATCTACACTGTTCATTGAATAAAATATTTCCACTGTAAATGGAATGAATTCTTGTCAAAGATCACATAATATTTAAATATTCTGTGCTGCAAGTCCAGAGTAAGAAGATAAATGAACATTAAAAGTATTAGGGGTTAGGGGCTAGGGAGATGGCTCAGTAGAATAAGTGCTTGCCTGGCAAGTGCAAGGGCCTGTTCAATCCCCGATTTTACAAAATAAAATATATTAGGGGTACACCTGTGATCATAATGTACTAATAACATGGAGAACATGAATATATATGCACATACCATTAGTTCATGAAAACTGGAGGTGTTTTTTCTTTCCACATTTTCTTCCTCTAAATATCCTATTCTCCCAGATCCCACCTGAACATATTACATTTACAGGCTGGGAATAACTGCTGAGGCTTTCTCTCTTCTGGAAGGCTACAGTTGGCAGCACTTGCTGCAACACCTGTTCTGAACACATCCAGGTTCTGAGAGCCCCTCTCCAGGGAAGTGATTTCAGGTTGTGCTTCTCAGCATGAGATTTCCTGCTGAGAACTCTTGGAAAAATCTCTGATACTCAATTGCAGGGTACTTGTATCTTAATGATGTTGTTGTTATTGTTTTTTTGTTTTAGTAACATCTTCCTCCATTAGTATGTCATAAAGTCAAACAAAGACTCAAATCTCAATGCCTGTGTCTTCAATTAAACCCAGTAGAAGTAGCTGTAAATCATTTCCCAAGCTTAACACTGTTTGGTAAGTAAAGACGGAAGAACATGAAAATGCTTTATTGGTACTTCACCTACATTACGCAAAAATTAATTTTTTCAAGATATAGTTTAAATCAGTGCTACTGAAAAGTTAACTGGATATCATTTTTCTTTTCCTGAAAGTAAGCCCCAGAGCAACTGTTGTTTATCTCTCCACTGATGAGTGATTTCGGCCTCTTTTGCACGCACATTCTAGTTACACTTTTGTTATTGTGAGGCTAACATGTTGCATTTTCTGTAGTTCTCAACAAACTCAAAAAGCTTTCCTTTTCATCTCCAAATCTTTTATGAGAATTATACAAAAAGATTATTTTTTCTTTCTTAGGATAGTGATGATTTTGAAAAGGAAGATGATAGTGATGTTGATGACACTTTTAAAACTTTAAAGCACATGACAGGCATTTGAAAAAAAATGCAAATGAGTAATTTATAAGTGTTGCATTTAATTTTAAAAGAACTCCAAGAAACAAAAATTTTTCTTGCTCATATAATAGATGAGAAAATCGAAATTTGAGTTAATTGTCCATGATCCCCCACATCATTAATTGATAGAAACAAGAAGGAAAAATCAAATCTCTCTTGGCTTTTACGTGATGCCTCTGAAAGGACATTCACTTAAGGCTATGGTGGGGAGCTAAGAGGACTGAACAAAGGACTTTTGTGCTAGACCGTATCTTTATTTATTTATTTATTACTTTTCAATTATTACATCTGTCTCTTTACTGCATTTTTTACATGTTTTGGTAAGTCACTGAGATACATAGGGTGAGCTTGTCGAGTTGGTACTTGCAGTCTCTGTCTCTCCTCCACCCTCTAGGCTAATGTGATTGCAAGAGTGTGCTGTCATGACTGGCTCAGGCAATGCTCAAGCTAACTTCTACATATCTTAACTGCTCAAGGAATCGGTAGACAGTGGCTACTTTACAGTATACTGCTCTTTTTGCCACTGTAGGGAAAATGGAGGTAGTAGGATGAACACGACCTCTGACAGCACTACCTAGGTGTGATTCACATGACTCTTGGAGGGGAAAAGTGGAGACTAGGTACTGAAGACCATGTCCAAGTTTACGTTCATGGTAGGCAACATTACAGGCATAGACTATATTTTAATGGCAGGAAGAATTCTCATAGCCACTCTTATCTTTGGTAGCCTGGGAGTTCAAAATTTGACCTATTCCTGGAAAGAGAAGCAAATAATGCCATAATACTACAGGGTTTTGTTTAATTGTTTGCTCAGAATGGATCTTTCTTCAGAAATTTTTTCACAATAATTCTTTAATAAATTCTATTACTTAATTTCATGGTCTCCTGAAATTCTCACATGCAGAATATATTTTCATACTAATTGGAAAAATACAAATTAGACTACATAGATTTATGTGTGAGTTTATGTTGTATCCTACCTATAATGCACAACGAACTAACAATATCTTTATCTGAATATTGGAAACTGTAGTATTTAACTTGTCACTCTACAATGACTTTAAAAATCATATAAGAAACATTAAAATGGATAATATGCACCTGGTGGACAGTAGGCATATGGTAAATCTCAGAAAACTTCTGTGGTTTAAGTACTCCTTTATTTCTATTTCTACTTTGAAAAGAAAATGGAATGGTTTGTATGAATCCACTAAGAGCACATAGTGTTCACAGCTGCTTGCTGATAGAATTCAAGGACGTGATTGGATCCTGAAGGTTTTAACTTTTACAGCTAAGGTCATAATTTGATAACATTACTGGGAAGTCATAGAAACAGATGCGCCTTAGTTGGCGGGAGCACACGGCCCAGGTGTGAAGTTAGGGACTACTTCCGGTCTGTGGCTCTTCTTTCCGTGTGCTTCCTGATCACAAGGGGAGAGCAGCTTTTCTCCATCAGGCCCTTCCACCCTCATAGCCTCGCAGCCAACTCAGCATGGTCCAAAACCTCTGACACTATGAGCTAAAAAATATGTTTCCGCCTTTAAGTTACTTTTCTGAAGTATTTAGTCATAGAGACAGAAAGCTCCCACAGAACCTGAAAATACGCTGTTAAATTCTAACATGATTTCTGTTCTGTGAACTGCTGATTTTTTCTGAAGCTTGCTTTCCAAAGTCCTTCCTTGCTCTGAAAGATTTATGATTTTTTAAAATCTATCTATCTATCTATCTATTTATTTATTTATTTATTTATTTATTTATTTGTATTTTAGGGAAGGGTCTAAAGGGAGTTCAGGGTCTCACTACTAGATTTGACTCGTAGTGATTCTGTTGTTTACAGCCTCCCAAGCGCTGGGATTACAGGCGTGCTCCACCAATACCAGTCTCTGTTGCCATCTCAGTGCGCCCCAGGGGGAGGGCTAGCACCGCAGGCTCGGGGATTGAATCCCTTGCCCCTGTGCCTGCTTGCAGGTGCTTTAATCTCCTGAGTTATTTTTTTTTTATTTTTAATGTTTACATCATGAAAAGAAACAAGCTCATTCTGATTCTTATTGATGCCCTTTTAACAGCAATAATCCTTTACACAAATGAGAATCAGAAATTAGAAAATATATATAATGTCTAATCTAGGTCCAGTACTTGCTAACTTTGTCATTTCTTCTCAGTCAAGCCAGAAAGCCCTGTTAATCATTTTTCTCCTGTCAAGAGGTATGAAGCAAAAACAATAAAAAAGTTTAAATATTAGTTGTAAAAAATCAATTAACTATCTTCCATTTGGGGGAAATACCATGTGAAATTAATTCTTAAACATGAGATCAAGGAAAGAGTCAGATGTTGTCTCACATTTGGAGTCTTTCTTTCTTCTTTTTTTTCTTTTGTTTTGTTTTATTTTGTTTTGTTTTGTGGGACCAGTGATTGAATTCAGGCTCTTGCGCTTGCCAAGGCTTATTCTACTGAGCCTTCTACCTGGCCCCGGGAATCTTTCTATATCATTTTTTTTCAGAAGTACACCAGTCATATGTTTTCATATCAGAAATCAGACTGAAGCATTGTCAGACTGTGATGAACAATGGACCAAATACTGAGTAATGTGTCCACAATCCTATTTCCACAGCCTATTTATGAAAGTGTCTGAGTCACACTAGCCACAATTTATTAACTTGGAAGGTATTTATTACCGGAAAGCTTTCTATTTACTGTTGAAGACCTGAGAAACTTGGTGGTTGGACCCAGAAGTTACTAGGTCTGGAGGTCTGAAATTTGAGCCATCTGCATCAACTTAGTGGCTTTCAAAGCTCCTACTACGTAAAGGACTAAGTGAATAACTGTAGGAGACAGTGTAATTTGGAATTCAAATGTGATATATGGGTGATCAACTTAATAATGTATTTTTAAATGGCAGAAAATTAAAAATAATAGTATATTTTCATGTGACGAGAAAATGAATGATAGAAAAAAATAGAGCCCCTTACCACATAAACCTCTTCGAGGTTTTGAACAGAAAAATAACCAACTAGCATCGAACACAAGATTTTAAGAATGTGAATAATGGGGACAAGGGTAAGACATGAGCCTAAGATAGATAGTAGCAACAGCTATTATAGCCCTATATTGTTTTCATGTTACAATAATTGATAGCATTTTTTTTTATTTTTCATGTTAACAAAGAAAAGTACATGATGTTTGTAGAACTTCTTCTTTTTAGTAAGTAATTTTAGGGACCAAAATAAACAAAGTAACACAAAATCCTATAAACTAGTTTTTAATGAAAAGAATTCTTGGCGATAGCTTCAACTCATATTTGGTTAAATCTTCCATGATCTCTGTTTCTCAGCAATCAGTTCTTCCTCATACCATTTGTAGAAAGACACTGAGCAAGTTGCATGTGAGGTGGCTTCACTGCCAAAATAACAGAACCATTGGTTCATTCTAGAAGTAGTTTTGCCTTATGCAGTACGGGTCCATTCTTTCCTCATTTAGTTTTCTTAGATTCTCTGCAAAATATACCTGTCATCTATCTATCTATCTATCTATCTATCAATCTATCTATCTATCTATCTATCTATCCATCCATCTGTGTCTGTATCTGGATTTTAGAATAGTATCTGTAGACTGGCCCTTGAGCCTCCATAACTGTCATTCTGAATCATCTGTATATGTCTGTTTTGATATGTTCCTATCAATGTGTTACCTGGACTAACTACTATCTTCACAATGAAAACTTATAAACTTTCAGTTTTGTCTTTTCTTTCCTTGTGGAAAAAATATATTATTGTTACCCTAGCTCTTGCAAGCTCCCATTACTTAAGAGTATTCAAAGCACCTGATGCACAGCCTGTACCTAATAAATGGCTGTTGAATAATTGAGAAGAAAACATTGACTCACATGTTGATGCCCAGAATGTTTAAGTCTTCTACTCTAAAGTACCCAGTGCTGTTTTTGGTTCAGGATTTCTTTTGATGAGTTATTATTTTGATTCTTCTCATGGGAGCTTTACTGTTCAGAATATTGTCACTACCATCTCAAGTTTATCAAAAAAGCATATAAAATATAGGAAATATAGTGAAAGCAATTGTTGCAAGGGGAGAAAGATAAATAGCATAGTCAATAAAGCCTTGCTGATCTTCCAAACTAAACTGCATTGGTAGAGAAACAGTTGTACTAGAGTATAGAAACCGTTTCTATAGTCTTCCTTGAAGAGATAACAGTTTTCTCAGTAGTTTAGAAGCCAATAAATTCAGACTCACTAGTAGTAAACTCTTGGGACAGGGAGTATATCTCCTTTTTCTTCTGACATGCTTAGTAGTGCATCAGATGGACAATAAACACTGAGAGTTTTGGTTTTTTTTTAAAAGCAGTATAGAGAGGAATGAAAAGAGCTCTACATTATTTTTAAAATATTTCCTTAATAGGTAAGTTAGGGAAGAGGATGATACTCTCAAAGCATCCTTCCCAGTAGTATCCTCTTTATCTTTTTCTTCTTTTGTTCAGTCACCAAGAAAATAGGCCAATCAATGCTGGCTAAGTCAGTGGCTATGCTATTGATTCTGAAGCTACTTGCCATAAACCACTGGTGCCACAGAAAGCCCTGCAATAGAATTGTACAGACCTTGAGAGTGGAGAAAAGCATCCTCCCTGAAAATTAAAATAATTATAGTCATTTTCATATGGTCGTTTAATAAAATCTGATTTATTGAATATTTCCTTCCTTTAAAACATCCTCACAAACTTTAGAAAACTCCTATACTGCAATGTCACAATTCTCCAAAGGTAGCTCTTCGCCAATATCTAGGTCCATGATGACACTACACTGTAAAAAATACAACTTTCTTGTACTTATTAGAAAATGAAAAAAGGAATTATGTGATATGCAGGATATGAGAGATTCCCAGAGAGATGTGCCTGCCCTTAATGAGAAATCTCAGAGATGGCTGCCATCGCTTGCCTGGATGCCTGGGCTTATCCGCAGGTCTCGGAGTTTAGGCCTCGGCGATATTGAGTGAAGATTATAAGCCAGATGGGCCACAAATTCTGTCAAGCCTTCTTGGCAGCTGCTCTCATTACAAAAGCCAGCGAGCCTTTTCCAAAAATAAGAATGTGAAGCAAATTGGGCTTATAGACCCTTATAATGCAATTGCACGCAGAGATAGGGGCCTGAGCGGGCAGGCAGAAATATTATTGATGGCTGGTGAAAACAGGGAATAAGATGTTATTAAGGCAACTCAGAGATAGATATCGATAGCTAATATAAAGCCTTTATTGGTTTACAGGCTCTAGGAAAAAGGGTTCACAGCTTCGACCCTTTACTTTGCTTTTAATTTCACTAGAGGTGCAAAGTTTATGAATAAAACATATCTTCACTCATGATTCTGATATTAGTCACTACTTTCTCTGTCTCTTGCTAGGAAGAAGCAAGAAACATACACTAACAACTTGAACCTCGGAGGCTCTCTCTGAGGAAGGATTTTTTTTTCTCTTTCTCTCTCTGTTGGAGCCAGGAGGGCATTTTTGAGAAACACTGAAATCAAGGAAAATAATAAATGTCATGTAAAAGAAAATTTCCAGAACAAAATATGAAAACATACTATAATATTTAAAATAGTCTATCTGATGAAAGAGGTTAACTTCCTTGATGAAAACATCTCAAACTGAGAGGAATGGGAAAGGTTTAATGATTCACATTTCTGATGCCTAAGGAAACAGGGTTCTTAAATGATACTGACTTGAGAATAGAGGATCAGATGGAAGAATTAATTATTCTTTTATTTAGACTTTGCATATTACAGATTGGACTGATTCTTTGCTCACATCTCCCAGGGATTACTGTGACAGTGACAGTTTTGTTCACTTTCTTCCACTCTAACAAAAATAATAGCTAAAATGTATACAAAGCTGACTAAGCAAAGGTGGCTAACTGACTAATTTTAATGGGCTATTTCCTTCTCAAGTGGTATTAAATGAAGGTGGAGCCAGCCCATTGACATCACAATCATTTTAATTGTAGGGCTTAATTTACCCCCTCTTTCATTTCCTCTCTTCAACTCCAAAGAAATTTAGGAAACACAAAGATGGCATGCTTTGTTTGTTCCTGAAACAACTCTTTGAGTTCGGTTTGATCCATAGTCTTTTATATATTCACTAAACAATGCAGTATAGTAGCTGTTTACGTCACATTTACATGGCATATTAGATATTATAAATATTCTAGAGGTAATGTAAATTATATTTGGAAATGTGAGCAGGTCATTTGGAAATAACTGTCCATTTTATATAAGAGACTTACTTGAACCTCTGTAGATTTCAGTATATGCTGGATGTCCTGGAACCAGACATCCCTCCCCAAACACTCAGGGATGAGTGTACTTTGGCTGGCATTGTACCTGGTGTGTCTGTCTGAGTCATGAGTACATTTTTATTTCCACCTAGTGAAATCACTTGCTTATTTCACAGGCCATCCAACAAACATTGAGCCGTGCTAAAATTGTGTCACGAGGGACTTGATCTTAAATTCAAATCTTTGCCATCGTGTGTTTATGAGTATTTGGATGATATATCACAAATCAACACCAACAGCCTCCATACCATGTTAAAATATATGAAGAGCACATCAAACTTTTAAGAAATATTTCTTCACCTCACTATTACAGTTCATTTTATTTCAAATTTCGTAGGAGTACACTTCTTTGTTTTAATTTCTTCAGCAAATTGAATGTACTGTTTACAAGTAAACTCTTATTCCAAATTAATTACAATATCTTGTGTTTTGGGTTATTTTTTACTGCTTTTATAAAATATGACAGTATTTCAAAGACATCTTAACTAGATAAGAATTTTCTTTTCCAAATTTTTGCATGTTTCTTATTATATGTACAGATGTTTCTGGTTTTTTTGGATGGGAAATGATCTTATGCCTTTAACCACAATTAGTATTAGAAAGAAATATTTTCAGAGTCATAATAGACAAAAACTATATATATATATATATATATTTACATTATACAATATAATTATTAGATATTTGCCAGCATTAAATATGATTACCATATTCAAGCTAATTAGCACATATGCCGTCTCATGTACTTGTTCCATTTTTGTTTATATATGTGTATAGATTAAGAAAACTTAGAATCTCCTCTCAACAGTTTTCAAATCTATAACATGTTATGATTAAGTACAGTCATCACACCATGTATTAGATATCCAGGATTTGCTCCTCTTTGGCCAACATTTTCCCCTTCCCTCCATTTCCTGCCTTCTGGGAGCCTTCCCTTTACTTTGGATTACCGTGAATTCAACATTGTTAGATTCTGCTTCTGAGTGATACCAATTGGTTTTGATTTTTTCTTTCCTATCTTATTTCACTAAGCACAATCTCCATATTATCCACACTAGCAGTGGTGTGAATAACAATAAAGCATATGTCTAAATAAAAAATTTTAAGTAGCATTACAATAAAAGCACATTGCCTTTTGTCCCTCTCAAAGTCTTCCCTTACTTAAACACCTTTTTTTCATCATTCTGGCCCCTTTGTAAAAAAAATTTGGGAGTGTCACATTTTATCTTCCTGCATTTCCTGAACAGATTCAACATGTTTACGGCACGTATTGTAAAATAAAAACATCAGTGTAGCCTTATCAACTCATTTCAACATGTCTGGCACTGTGTGACTTCTACCTCTCTGTGAAGCCAAAATGATCCTGGAAGATGAAGGCGCTGAGTCCACTCAGGACTTTGGAACAGCCATGGAAGGACAACTAAGGACAATACAAGACTTCCAGGCCTGCTTCAGAAAGTGGCAGGAAGTACGTGACAAGTGTGTTTAGAGCAACTGGGAGTCTCTTGAGGGAAATTGGTTGTGATTTTCCTTTTACTGTAAAAATTATTTTAAAATAGGAACATTTACTATGTTTCATGATCACGGACCGGTCTATGCTGTCACAAAAGGCAAGATACTATTTTTATGACTAATATTCCATTTTAGTTAGAGAAATTTAGATTACATACCACATTTACTCTACTCATTAATCTGTCAATGCACAATTACATTGTTTACGTAGACAATAGGCAACAATATTGCCTATTGTTAATAATTATGCAATTAAGGGCCGGCAAGATAGCTTAGTGGACTAAGCACCTGCTTAGGCAAGCACAGGAACTGGGGTTTGATCTTGGGTACCACATGCTGCACCGGCCCTGCCCTGAGGGCATTCTGAGCCAGTGATGGAGTCTGGGTGTGGTGGCACATGCCTGTAATCCCAGCTGCTGGAGAAGCTCAAAGGAGGAGGATCACTATGAGCCGGAACTGCATAATGAGACCATGTGCCAAAAAATAGATA
>NW_004524579.1:15473324-15495505 GCF_000260255.1 Octodon degus | reverse complement strand
GTACCATGGATTGAACTCAGGACCCTGTGCTTGCTTGGCAAGTGCTTATTCTATTGAGCTATCTCCCCAGTCCAGGAAAATCTTTTTGAAACATTAAGTATACCATTGTACATATCCACCAGTATTGTACAAAGTTACCTTTTTCAACATGCTCCATAACATAAGTTTTCTTTCTAATGTTTGATAATATCCTTCCTAAAAATTGGTAAGTCATATCTCACTTTAGTTTTGATTTATGTTTCTTTGATTAGTGATATTGAAATCCTTTTTTGTAAATATCTATTGCATATTTATACTTTCTTTTGATAAATGCCTACTCAGGTACTTTGCAATGTTTTAATCATTTTCTTGTGGATATTGTTGTTATTGTTGTTGTTGTTCCTTCACTTCTATTATATAGAGATGAGGACTTGATTAAAGGCCTGATGCTTGGTAAACATGAACTCTACCACTGAGCTACAGGTGCCACCTCTGAGTTTCTTTCTACATTTTGAGTATCATTTCTGATCCAACGTATTATATGCAATTTTTTAAATTTTATTTTAGGGAAGGGTTTATAGGGTGTTCAGAGTCTCACTACTAGAATGGACTCTTAGTGATTGATCTGCCTTGTACAGCCTCCAAAGAGCTGCGATTACAGGCACAGGCCATGATGCCCAGTGTCGATTGCTGTAGCAGTGTGCCCAAGGGTGGGGCTGGCAGCCAGGCATCTGCACCTGCTCGCAGGCATGTTAATCTGCTGAGCTATTTGGGCAGCCCAAATTTTTTCTTAATTCATAGATTTTCTTTTCATTTTGATCCTTATTAATTTTACTGTGCTATAAAATTTTCAAATTTTTTGTACTTTTGCTTACTTATGTTTATGTATTGGAGGTCACATCAAAAAGTCATGGCCAAATCTCAGACAAGGCAAATTAGTAAAATCCTGTCTCAAAAATAAAACATAAAAAATGCACTGGGAATGTAGATTGATAAATTGACCATAGATTCAATACATTGTTAACAACAACAACAAAAAAATAACTGTAAATATCAATATAAAGGTGAATTTTACTTTACTACTTTTCTTTGTAATTTGTTGAAGTTCATTATTTTTCCTACATTATTATTTTTTAAATTAATTTTATTAAAACAATAGCAATGAGACAGTTTCAAAACCAATTAGTAGGACAGTTTCTATAATTACTACATTTCATATTATTGTCTCCACAGTGGTTATTCATTGTACAAAATGCAGACATGATACCTTGTCCAAACGCTATTAGGACAACTCTTTCTTCTTATTGAATTAAGTGAAAGTAGCTGTATCTTAACTATTTTGAATATACAGGTACAAATTGGTCTTTCATTTGTACCCCCTTTTCTGTTTAGTTTTGTCAGAGATGGGTATTCCCTTGCTATTTAAATATTGTAGGTATGTGAATTCAGCAAAATAATCCAACATAGTCCAGTAGTCCATAATAGTAGTGGGTTACCCGTAGGACTGGAAATGTCAGAAGTTGTTGACTTGAGCATTTTACAGCTCACCATATTAATATGGCTTTACTTTTTATACCTAGTTTTTATACTTTTCTGCTGGATGGTTAAGATCAACATAAAGCAAGTTCATCATTTAAAAAAAAAAGTTTATGTATTTGGTACAGGGTCTTACCATGTAGCTCGTGCCTATAGTTATCCTTCTGTTTCAGCCTCCACAGCACTGGCATTAAATGCATATGCCACAAGGTCCCTTGAAATTTATAACTTATTTAAATATTTAATCTATTTTGCGTTGACTTTTTGGAGTGGTATCAAATAAGAGTCCAGTTTAATATTTTTGCATGTCAATATTTCACTTTCCACCATAATTTGCTGAAAAAAAAATCCCTGCCCAATATACTCTTTTTAAATTATGTTTGATTTTTTTTAATATATTTGCTACACGATCTCACTAGGCATCTTGGACTCATAGTGATCCTCCCTGAGATGCCTCCTCAGCATTCGGATTACAGGTATGTGTCACCACTCCCAGACTTGCTATCCAGTTCAGTGTGCCTAAGGGTGGGGCCCACATGACATTTGGTGCCCCAGGTCCTATGATTGCCTAAGCAGGCACTTACTCTGCTGAGCTATCTTGTTGGCCTTCAATAAGGTCTTGAGAACTTTATTCAAGTAAATTAAAATTTATTCGACCATAAAATGTAGGATTTGTTTTTCAGCTTTATATTTCTTTGCTACATGTTCATAGCTTTGTTCTAGAAATGTATTATTTTAGTACTCTAAACCTATATTACAATTTAACTCAGCCAGTTGCTCTTCAAGCTATGTTCTTCCTTTTCAGGATAGCTTCAACTGTTTAGGATTTTTTTAGTTCTATTAAAATTTTAGTCTCATTTTGTCTACTTCTCTGAAAATGCCATTAGGCATTTTGATAATATCAATAATTCCAGTCTATGAACATGAAATATCTTTCCACTTACTTGCACCTTTTGGATTTCTTGCATTAATTTTTATTTCATTTCTCACTTAGCAAATTTACACCATTTCATTGAATTTACTTAGAATTATTTTATTTTTCCTTATATAATTACAAACGAGAAATTTTTCTTAATGTGTTTGGCACTTAGTTCATTTTCAGTGTGCAAAAGTTAAGTGTTTTGAAACATTCTTTATAATCTGTTTGCAGAGCCTCTGCTCAAATTTTCTATTGCAGTTTTCATTTCATTCATTGTGCTTTTAAGACCATCATTTCCTCTTGTTTTAGTGATTTCTGTCATTGTGTTAACTTTTGTTTTTGTTGTTTATAAATTGTTTGTCCATTTTATTAAGTTTCAATCTGTTGTCATGTTGTTCTTTAAGCTTTCTTAAAGCAATTATTGTCAGATTTTGTCCAATATTCATTTCTCTGGAATCAATTATCTACAAGTTATTGCTTCATTGCTTATATATTTTCTCATTTGTGTGTGTGTGCGTGCGTGTGTGTGTGTGTGTGTATCTTGATACTTGTGTTGTTGCCTTCACATTTGAAAAAGAATTTAGTGTCTCAGTCTTTACTGAGTTGGCTTTGGAGGGCAAATGCCTTCTTCAATAGTAAGCATGACTAGGAATGTTGTACCATTTGGAGATCCTTTGTAAGCTATTCTCATACTATTCTATAGTATATCTTTACAGAGCAGAGACTTTGAAAATTCTATGTATTTTCCTTATCTTACAAATACAGGTCAGGTTTCTTCACACATGTTTTTCCTATGGAAGTACTATAAAATGTTCAAACTTTTGTGCATTTTAATCTGGAAGGCTCAGCTGGTTGCACATGTTTAAGAGCCATCTGAAAAGGCAAACACTTTTTTCTGGAAATTTTGGGGAGAAGCAGGTTGTCCATGTATGTGTTGGGATGCAGTATACAATGTATTGGGCTCTGAGCCAATTGAAGTCTTCATGCAGGTAACTGAAGTTATTCACGCGCAGGTCACCTGATCAAGTCTGTGATTTATGTAATATACTATGCAGCCTCTTGGTGAGTTTTGCATCTTTGTTCCTATGAGCTCCATCTTTACATTGCTGTCTTAGCTTTTCCTACTAATTTCCTCCTGTTAAACCCTTCAGTATTGTCTGGGTTTAAGGAGATAGTGGATCTCTTTGGTAGTTAACTGCACAGCTGTGAAAACTTGGTGCTCACCTGTGGTGTTATCTCATTACGGGTTGTCGCAGAAACTGTGAGCCAAGACTCATGGGCACTTGGTAGTGTTGCCTTTGGGGAAAAATAAAGAAGAGAGAATGGAACTATTCTTATTCTCTTCAATGTCTATATACTTGAAATTTTTTCTTCCATGAGTGTGATGGAATAGTTATTCTTTACTGAGATTCCAACAAAGCAATTCTCTTAAATGTGGGCTTACCAGAGTTAGTGATCAATACAGAAATGATGGCAAAGTCTCTTATTTTATCTTCCTGCTTATCTCTCTCCTTTAAACAATTATTTCAGTAATAATAGATACTGGGTTGGCTGAAATGGAAAAGATGAAACCCGCTTACATAACACAATTTTTAATGCTTCTCAGTTACATAAATGTACCAATGGAAGCAAAACATTTCTTGTAGCTATGCGATCAATTACTCCTCCTCCTCCTCTGCCTCCCCCTCTGCCTCCTCTTCCTCCCCTTCCTCCTCCCCCTCCTCCCCTTCCTCCTCCTTCTCCTCCTCCTCCTCTTCCTCCTCCTCCTTCTCCTTCTTCTTCTTCCTCCTCCTCCTCCTCCTTCGCCCTCTTCCTCCTCCACCTCTTTCTCCTCCTCCTCCTCCTTCGCCTTCTTCCTCCTCCTCCTCTTCCTCCGCCTCCTGCTCCTCCTTCTTCTTCTTCCTCCTCCTCCTCCTCCTTCACCTTCTTCCTCCTCCTCCTCTTCTTCTTCTTGTGGTATGCTCAGCCTAACCCAGGAGGAGGACTGGCATGGCAAGTGGTGCCAGAGATCAAGCTGCAGTCCCTGTGCATTTGCCTAAGCTTGCCTAATCAGGTGCCTTAGACCTCTGAGCTATCTCTCCAGCTCTATTACTCTTAAAAATTTATTATCCTAAACATGACATTATTTGAGATATTCTATCAAAATTTTGGGAATATTTAGGAATCCAAAGTTCTTGATTATGTAACAATGTTCATTAAACTGTTACACAATAGCCAGAAACAAAGTAAATAGTAGTATCAAGCTAATACCAAAGCTATTTAATATGTATTTGTATGACTTTCAATCCAATTAGAATTAGCCATTATTAATTCTAATTATTTTTACTTTTATCTCTAAACTTTCCTGGTATGTTGTAAACTCAGTAAAAAGAAGGTTCATGATTTAAATTTTAAATTATTAATTTCTGTGTTTTATTCATGAAATACATAGTACTATTTTATATACTTTACTATTACTAAATATGTATTACAATGATTCATTGTTCTCATTGAGATTTCCATAGTGAAATCTATTCCATAAATGATATTGTCAGATTTTGACTTCATACCGCTTAATGTATACTACAGTGCATGGTCTTTATATTTTGTTCTTTCTTGTTTATAGGTCTTGCTCATAAAGATTCTGCCTTTACTGAATATAATTACTAAATTACTTATTTCTTAACTTAAATAATTACTACATTGTATTAGTAATTCAGTATCATTCATAAGAGCATGAAGTTTTAGTAGAAAAAAGGTAATGTGTTCAATTATTTAGTTCACATCTACTTTGGAAATGTAGTTAAGGTTTGTTTCCCTTTTTCCTTTTTGCAATGCAGATTAGGGAATGGCATAAAAGTATTAAAAAAATTAGCCTATTTCAGATATGCACTAAAGCCGCAAACTGTGATATCTTCTTTGTTTTAACTCCATCTGACTGTTGGATTACAGAAATGATGGGTTCGCATTCTGTGGCTTTACTTCTGTACCTTCCGGCTTCCATTCTCAGAAGGCCGCTTGACGACATAGGATTCATTTGGTTTCTTGTGCTCTGTGCTACCAGATCATGTTATCACGTCCCATGCTTCTTGTGTATTGACAACATCCATGCAGCAGGGAAGCATAGATGTTTTCAGCATTAGGGAAGCACTGAGTTTGAGAGAAGAAGCCGAGTTCCCGGGTCTTCTTGTTCTTGCTAGTACCATAACCTTCTCTGATCACGTAGACAGGAATCACATGTAATGGTGTAGCGTTATATGATTCTTCTATTGCTTACCTTCCTTTTCAAGGTCAAAAGTTATTGTAAGTGTCACTCATTGAACAAAGAGATTAACATTTCGTGGTCAAGCATTAAAAATCCCTAATTTAGGTACTTTTAAATATAAATGTTTAATAAATGTGTACTGTTCATCTAATCGTTTATTTCTTGAAATATACATCTAAGCAATTATAAATTGAGTACTTGTCACAGATACTCAAAGGCTCTGTTTTTCTGTCTGTGTTGAGATATTAAATTTAAACATAATATAAAACTTCTGGGTCTCTCTATTTCTTATATTGCCATAACATGTAACTTAGAATTTTAAGTACATAATAAAATACTTGTTTTCTCTAAAAATATCTTGATGAAAATATAAACCTGTAAATAGAAAGTAACTGATTTTTTTTCCAGAACTGAGGATTGAATTCAGGCCCTTGCGCTTGCCATACAAGTACTTATTCTACGGAGCTATCTCCCTAGCCCCACTGAGCTGTCTCCTCAGCCCCAATAGGTATTGTAAATTACTTCAGACATATAGTAATATTTTAGAAGGCAATGGCAATATCTTTAGAAAGCAAAGAAGAAAATTTATAAAATAATATTTTGTCCTTCAGCATTTGAAATTAACAGGATGATCACATATCTATCTTCAGTCACAGATAAAAATGAATAAAGAAAAACGGAATTCCCCAGCACTACAGGCTATACCGGCCACACTCCTGGGCATGCTGAGCAGGCCACCAAGACCAGGCATGGTGGTTCACGCCTATAATCTCAGCACTGGGGAGGCTGAGAACAGGAGGATCACTATGAGTCTGAGCTGCATAGTGAGACTCTGTAACAAACATGCTAAAAAATTTAAAAAGAACCATAACCAACAGCAACAAGAAAAAACACAATAGAATTACCTGTGCTTGTGGTTCCATAATAGAATGGTTTTCCTATTTCAAAGTAATATTCTGTAAATTATGGCTTTATTTTGCCATATATATATATATATATATATATATATATATCCTCTTCCAATCAAATGAAAACAATGGCAAGAAACCTTTTTTTGACACTTTAAGGAGTACAGTGTGATCCCTATCACAGTACAGAGAGAATGGCTTCCACGGGCAAGAGGTGAACCAAGTGGGGAGAGATGCTGTGAGAGAACTGTGTGTGTCATGCAGAGAGCTGGACAAAAACATGATGGTGACCTTACATAAAATTCTGCATTGGAAATAAAGTGTCTCAGAGTCCACAGTCCATGTGCTGAACACCCTATGGTCCACACTTGGCATTACAGATTAGAAAGGCATAGTTAGACAGATTGTTGAAATCTGTGGCTATCTTTGAAGAAAGATGGGAGACTGTACTTTGGCAAGCCCTCCCTTGGATGTCCCACTTTATTACCAAAGGAAAATGGTAAATTAACCCTTTCGATCTGGCATTCTATTAGTTTCTACAGATGTTTCTATAGATTCTATTAGTTTCTATACATGTCTGTCTCTTTCCAACCTTAATTTATACACAGATGTGCATAGGAGTTTGACACATTCAAAATATATTGCTGGATTGAGATGTAGACCAATTCACTGAAACAATTAAGAATAAGAACAGATACTGGGCATGGTATAACATCCCTGTAATCCCAGCTCTTGGGTGGCTGTAAACAGGTGTATCACTATGAGTCTGATTTAGTAGTGAAACCCTGAATACCCTGTAGACCTTTCAAAAAAAAAAAAAAAAAAAAAAAAGAATTAAGAACTAAAATATTCCATACATTTGAGGATACATATTTTGAACAATTACAAAGATTTTAATAAAATACATATTTTCTATGATCAAAAGGTCAAGCAAACCATACATTGTTTTTAAAAAGAAACAATTTTTTGCTTTTGTTTTTGCTGAACCAGGGATTGAATTCAGGCCCTTGCACTTGCCAGGGAAGCGCTTATTCTGCTGAGCCATCTCCCCAGCCCTAAAAAGAAACAATTTAATAGATTTTCATGATGTAAGAACTTGCAGAAAAAGTGAAGAATATAAAGAAAATATTAGAATTAAAATATAGGAGAATTATTGTCACTAGATTGGGCCCAAGGGTCCTTGAGGCTTAAATACAAATTAATCCACCTTTTAAACTAAATTTACAGGATTGCTGATGCCTGTTATGGTTAAAGAACTTTCAGGACATTTCAGTTAAAGATTGTTGGGAAAGACTTACTAGAGTTAGGTATAAGACATACTGAAGGCCAGAGTGTGAGTGCTCAAAGAATTGAGGCATAATATCCTTGGGAAGGAAGAATCTTTTATGTTTTGCCTGGCGAAGTTCTGCTAAAGTCAGCAATGTACAGTCTTAGACTTGTCTAGTGAGTGGAAGAGGATGGCCCATCCTTAGTGGGATAAGGGAATTCCTAAGGGGTTGAAAGATGACTATTTGTAAGTAAAAAGGTAAATGGCAAAGCCATTTGTAGGTGAAAGGTGAAAAAGGATTAAAATTTTACTCCCTTTTGGAAGTGGAGAGAGGGAGAGGATGAGCGAGGGGGAGGGGAAAAGGAAAGAAAGAGAAATAAGAGAAAGGAAGAGGGTGCTGGGAAGATGGCTTAGTAGAATAAGGTCCTGAGTTCCATCAAGAGCCTGAGTTCAATTCCCGGTTCCACAAAAAAAAAGAAAGAAAAAAGAAAAAGAAAAGAAAGTCAAAAAGAGAATGGAAGAGAAGGGAGGAGAGAAAAGAAGAAAAGAAAAGGAAGGAAAAATATAGAAAAGAAAAGGGAGAGATAGAGATGAGAGGTAGAAAAAGAGGAGAGTAGGGCTTGTGGTATAGCTCGGTGGACTAAGCTCTTGCTTAGGCAATCACAGGGGCCAGGTTTCCTGGCACCTCATGATGCCCTGGCCCCACCCTTGGATGTACTGAGCCAAGGATGATTCCTAGCATGGTGACACATTCCTGTAATCTCAGCACTAAGGAGGCAGAAATCAGGAGGATCATTACTAGTCTGAGCAACATAGTGAGACGCTGCACACACACACACAAAAAAAAAAAAACCTTAAAAAAAAGAGGAGAGAGAAGGAGAAAAGAGGAAGATAGAAAAGAAGATAGATAGATTTGATTGTGTTCTGAAGCTAATTTTTTCTCCAAGTGCAATTTTTAAAATCTCAATTTCCTTGTCTCCTCTCTACCCAGTTTTTATTTCTTCAATCCTATTTCATGACTAGTAATAAAAAAAATCTGTGCACACAAATATTAGCTTGAAAAGGAAGCAAAAGTACATTTACAATATACAATTGAAAAATGTTGTCTATGAAAGGCAAAAATAACGAATAGACAAGGTTAGAAAATATAAGGATAATTGATGTCTGCATAGAAGACAACAAATATGTGAGGGAAAAAGGATATAACTCAAGAATATTTCCTAATAAAAAATAAAGCCCCAGATATTCACGTGCATTTGGGCAATTATTTCCAGGGAGCACAAGCAATGTGGAAGGTAGCTCTCTACCTTTGCAACTCCCTACTAAGCACCTTAGTTTCCAGGAACTTAAAAAGCAATTAAACATTTTTTTACTCTAAAATGTCTGTTTCCATGAGACCCTCTAGGCTGAGTAACTGGATTAGAGAACATGAGCAGTGACTGCGAATTCCTGGAGCCACTTGGGTTCTGTGACCACTGAACAACTGACCAATGTCTGCTCTTCCCTTATCCATAAAAAGTTCTGACCTAAGGGCGCATGTGGAAAGACGGCTTTTTGATTCACGTCCTGGAGAAATTGGAAGGCTTTCTTCCTTCTTATTTCCAGTAAAATTTCTCCTATCCTCCTGCTTTTGATTCATGACTTCATCAATGTTGTGAGACCACAAGCTACATTTGTACTAAATTAGCTGTTTTGCTGGTGTGCATCACCCCAGAGATAGAGCACATAAGTGTTTCTAGACTTAAAGGGTAAAGAAAGGTTTCTAATGCTATATAAGCCTAAAGAAATGAAATTATTTCTCTTATAAAGGCAGAAATCATGGACTGTTTTTAAACCACTCCACAATCTACATTGAGAGTGTCATACTACATATATTGTTCATATATTCTTTTTGCCAAAACTGCCATGTGGGTTTGAAGGCAACTGACAAATAAATATTTTCAGTCAATTAGAGTTTAGGCAATTAATTCTTACCAAAAACTCAACCTAATCCGATATTCATCTAACCAGGCTACAGAAGAGTAAGTGCAAGATTATGTAATAAGGACAGGACAAAATATTTTTCTTTCTTTCTTTCAAAATAACTGTTTGAAGTCAGCAAGCATGATATTCAGGATGCCTCAATAAGTGCACAGGTACCTTCCAAGTCTGTCTTAGTGCATGTATGTGCTTCATGGGAAGAGTTCATAGTGTGTGTTCAGATCTTTATGCATCTTATGAATTGCAAATGAAAGATATTTTGACCACTAAATGTTTGCACTTCCACCTCTTCATTAGATGTGGTTCCGGTATGTTTTTCCTGTTAGAAAAAGGAAATAGGCATCTTTTTTGTGGGGGGAAATTTAGGAAAATTGAATTGTGACTATTCTGAGGTGGAGTTTTATGTGATTGACCCATGTGAGTCTTTGGCATTTCCATTGGGCATGATGGTAGTATCTATTTCCTCCCTCCCACTGCAGTCTCAAGCTGGTGAGGTCATCGTCTGTGCACCAGTGCATAGGACTACGTGCAAATATGTGAAGGGAGCAGAGGAAAGCAGGAGGCTTGTAAAAGAAGCATAGACTTGAGAAGAGGAAGCGGAAGAAGAGGATAGATGTCCAAAGGCAGCAAGAGCGCAGGTGCAAGGGGGAAGATGAATAAGGGGAAAGAATGAAGGCGGAAGGAACAAGCAAAGAAAAAGGAAGGAAACAACACTTTTGTAAATGAGAGGGCAGAGGGTCAAAGGGAGGAGAGTGGAATGGGGAAGAATGAAGACAGACCAAGTAAGGGAACAAAGTCCCTCTGAGGAATATGATTATTATGCATGGAAATTATGTACCAATACATTTTTTGTCTTATTATTTTTTTTAAAGACTTGGGGAGCGTGGACCAAAATTCTTGTACTACCATGTAAGAGTGTTCCACTGAGGTATCATTTTCTTCACAAGAGGCACCCAGACATAATCCAAACAATCAGTAACTTGACATGGAGGATCAGCAGGACCCCATGGGAGAGAGTGGCAATGCCCACCCGGCAGGTAAAGAGTTTTCTGTCAGAGTGGTTCAGACAGAACGGAGAAACCCAGTGAGGGGCACAATGGCCAAAGCCAGGGCGCTGGAGAAACAACAGATGCCTCAATTATTTGGAAGGATTTTCTTGCCCAGAAATAAAAGAGTTGTACCTTCCTAAAGAATGTCTTTGTTCTGTTTAAAATTACAAGGAATGATGCTTCTAATGTTCTGCCTGGGACATCCCACATTCTTATGACTCTACTTCCAAGTTAAGTTTTCCTGCTTGGAATCCCATAGGTTGTTTTGAATTTGACTAAGATGTCATTTTTATGTGTGAAAAGCCCTAGGAAAAGAGTTCCACTGGCCACCTAGAGCAATCCTACCTTGGTTCAGTAACCAGGAACATGTTGCTTTCACTTCAGCATAAATGTTGTTTTCTGCTTTCATTCTAAAGGAAAATACTTTTGCTCAGTCCTCTTTTACTCTACCTTATAATTCTTCCTTGGCTGAGAGCAGAGTCTGCCACCCAGATGAAGACAGAATTGAGTTAGAAACTAGTTCCTTTGAGGAGAGGAAGGAACTGTCAAAATTCTGTTAACATTGACACAAAAGTCTGTGTTTTTGAATATCACATAGGTATTCAATAGAAAGCACCTATAATCATACATGGATGATATTCAATTTACCTTGTTACAAAAATCATATAAAATGGAAATCTAATGTATGTATAGCATTCATGTATGTCAGTGCTACAGTTGGCAATGCAGCAGCATATTTTGCACCAATGTTTGGAGCTCCACAAGAAAGTGACTAGGTAACAGCCACCAATACCACAAAGAACACATGATTGACAGATTGGCTAGAGCACAGATGTTTTTATTTAAAGCAAATTTTAATAGGAGAGGAGAAAATTTCAGATATTATGAAACCATATACATTGTTCTCAGATAAATTTAAACATGATACTATATTAAACCTGGTAAGTGTGCTATAAATTTACATACCAAATTCTGAGTTTATAATCAAAAACAACTTTTCAGCTGAAAAAAATATCTCTAGCTGTGAAAAGCAACATGTTGATGATCCTAGAAAACAGAATAAAAAAATATTTTAGTTCATGTTCTAAAAGTATTACAGGGCTGGCCAGATAGCTCAGTGGATTAAAGTGCCTGCAAGCAGGTGCAGGGGCCAGGGCTTTGATCCTTGGGCTTGCTGTGCTGGCCCTGACCCTGGAGTGCACTAAGACTGTAATTGAGACTGGGTAAGGTAGCGCACACTGTAACCCCAGCTCTTGGGAGGCTGCAAACAGGTGGATCACTGCAAGTCCAAATCTAGTAGTGAGACCCTGAACACCCTGTAGACTCTTCCCTAGAATTAAAAAAATATATATATTGTCAGGCTGGGGAAAGAGCTCAGTGGAATAGGTGCTTGCCTGGCAAGTGCAAGGTCCTGAGTTCGATCCCTGGTACCACACAAAAAAAGATATTGTCCTGTAAAAAGGTGTTAAAATATCATACAGCAAATTGAGGGGAAATATATCAGAGAGGTACTCCTTATGTTAACAATTCCCTTTGTGTAGCTAATCATAGGTGTCAAATAAATTAGATAAAGGCGTACCTTGGTGAAGCTATGGAGAGTGAAGTCTCAGCAAGTCTTTGAGGATATTTGAGCAGATCGGCTCGTATCCAGGTGGACTGGGTGGAGAAAGCCTGCTCTGCATGTGGTTAGACACTGCACTGCTGGCTGACAGCGCAAATAGATGAAAAATGGATGAAAAAGGAATTGCTCTTTCTGCTGCCTGGAAGTGAGTGTCCTTGTTCTCCTGCCTTGGACATCAGAACTTCTAGCTCTCTGGGTTGTAGAGTACAGAGCTTGCAGCAGCACCCCCGCCCCCTGCATTACCAGGGCTTTGGTCTCAGAAAGAGCAGTCATCTTCCCTCTTTCCTAGGCCTTGGACCTGGAATGAATCCTAACACCAACCTCCTGTGATTTCCAGCTTGCAGGTGGCCTATCAGAGACCCACTGAGCTTCCATGATCATGGGTATCTGTTCATTGATGGTTTGCTGTCATTGACCTACCTGTCTAACAATAAATACAACTGCTTCTTTGAAGTATATATCTCATCCTAGATGTTTTCAAAATTTAATTTTAAGGGGTCAAAAAAATAGCAAAAACAAAGACAAGAATAGAGTAACATACAATAATACATATGGTACAGATTTTTCAAACAAGAATAGCAAATTAACAGTGGTTATTATATTACATTTTTATTGTCAGATCTGTTACTCAGATAAGCTGATGTGGGTATGCAAGATTGGACAGACAATTGAACAATAATGTTTGTTTTCAATAAACCTTTATTTTTCTTCTTGTCCTTTTTACTTTTTCATTTTTTAAATGTATTTTAAAGAAAACATAATCATAATTGATAAAACAGTAGAAATAGTACATATTTAGAAGAACAAGATGAGAGGTATTCAACCCTGGTCTTTGTATCATAGATTTTTGGATGCTTTCCTTTATTTGCTTTCTGATATTACTAACTTGAATTAAAGAAAACGAAGCTATACATTTTACACAACACAAAATTGTGGTTATAAACAGAAGCTCAGTGTCATAATTTGGGATTTTTGCAAGAGGAACCATACAATATCAGGCACATTTTATAAGATTATTTTATAATGAATCACCCCAAGAATCCCATATAAAGAGTGCAGGAAATCTATCCACACACTAAAGAGGCTAGCTGAGGGCCTTCCTCCTAATACTCTGAAAGAGTTCAGCTGAAAGCCTAGAAACCACAACAATGCCTCTCACAAACCCAACTGGAGCCCTGGAGCCCATGACAATGTTTCACATAGGCCTGCTTCATGGATCCAGGCCGGAAAGGTCCAAAAGTCAGTGGTGGAAGCTAGACAGTCTGCCATCGGGATGAGGTATCTATGTCAGCAGTCGGAGGGATCTGAACCACAGCCAGGAAGCTACACTCAGGGTAAGAACCAGAGCTCCCCCGAAAGGCACCACAGCCGTCCTCAATCAAGTGAGGTCCTGCGCTTCTCAGGTGATGAGAGTGACACCTCCATTACTTTTAATGACTTAGGGCTAATACATATTTGTAACTCACTATCAAGCCTAGATGGACCTCAGACCTGTAGAGCTCCTCCCTTTTCAGCCTCCTCAGTGCCAGGATTACAGGTGTGAACCACCACACTTGCCTTAACTGACTTTTTTTAAAAAATCTTGATATTCAGGGCTGGCCAGACAGCTCAGTGGACTAAAGTGCCTGCTTAGGCAGAGTGCAGCAGCTGGCCTTTGATCCCTGGAGTGCTCTGCCGGCCCGGCCCCTGTGGTACACTGAGACAGGGATTAAGACTGGGTGTGGTGGTGCATGCCTGTAATCCCAGCACTTGGGAGGGTGAAAAGCAGGAGGATCACCACGAGCCCGATCTACATAGGGAGACCCTGTAGACCCTGTACTAAATACATAAAAAAAGAAAAAAACCTTTATAATTCAAATCACAGTATATATTAAAAATCATAAATGTAAGATATAGAAATGTCAATGAAAAACATAACTAAAGTTTCAGTTAAAGAAAAAGAAACAGATTTATAAAGATGTAAAAAGATAGCTCATGTCCTGTTTTATTCTGTGATATCACAATATTCAAAAATAAATTTGAAAGTAAAGAAAGATATAGAGGTTTAAGAATACTCTCTAAGCATACATCTTAACATCCTTAAAATATTTTCATATGCATTGTAAAATTTCATGTAACTTAAAAGACACAAATTAAAAAGATGGGAAATTATACACAGGAAATTTAATATTTCATTGTTATACTTATAAGGGTGTTAATAAACACTCCTGAGGGAAAAGAGAAATTAAAGCTATAAATGAAACAAAACATTGAAAATTAACAACTACAATGCAAACCATAGAAAACACACTCAACATACAGACACTTATTTATCTAGAAACATTGAGAATTAGGGGTGTAACGAAAAAGCTAAATTTTGAATGAAAATTCCATGGAATTGAAAAAATATGACCGGGATTCAATATCTGAGTTTAATTTCTTAACCTAATCATCAAAATCTAAGTTTTCACTAACAATTCAAAGTGTATTTTTTAAAGATTTGTATTATGAATTTCGTGACCTAATCCCTGAACAAACCATACTATGCAAGTTCTTGATAAATGTAAACTTTTAGAAAAACACCTCCAATAAAAATAGTTAATTGTGTATTTATACATGTGTGTTTTATTGATTCAAAAAGAAGGATTTTTTTTTAAAGCTAGACTTTTCAGAGCAGTAAAAATTGGGATCAGTTGATAGTTAGGAAATGATTTGTTGCTAAAATTTGGAAACCTATCTTTTTGTGCAGCAGTATGAGCCTTCACCCTGTTGGGAGTGTCCATTTTATAGCTGAATGAGCAGCCATTTTAGAATCAGTGTTTGCCTATATTGCTAGACCTTGGCCAACAACTGGGTGGAAGTGAAAAGATAAATAGATGATTTTTTTTTAAATAAATCCCTCGCCTTCTGAGCCTCAAAAGCCACTCACTGCTGCACCCACGACATACTCACACGGTGACTGTACTATCACACTCACTTTGAAAAATCCACATCAAAGTCAGTGTAAATAGACAGAAAAATTCACCTTCAAAACTCTTGAACTAAATCACAACCTGCAGGGTGATGTGTGGGCGCAGTCATCTATTTATTTCCAATTACCTGAGAATAGCAAGAAAAATTTGCTTCCAATATTCTTGTACCCCAGCTGGTCTTCTGCTTTCTGGGACGTGACACTGAGGGTCATTAAAGGCAGAGGCAGTAGCTTTCCAGGAGCACTCACTAAATGTTTCCCTGTGCTGGCTGCTGTTGGCACAGCTGCTGCTGGCTCTGATTGTACTCAATTTCTCTTTTCATTTTAGATTTTGGTCTCCCCTTTTTCCATTATACTGAGTAATATGTGACTCTGAGTGATGTGAATAATGGGAAACTGATGTTACTGTGTCCTTTATTGACACAGCTGCCCAAAACAAGGCTAAGCCTACATCTCTAAGTAGTATAATTTATTGTTTACTATCCTCCACTTACCCACACACAATGGTAAATGAGAGCAAGAGAGCGATGAATTGTAATTTCAACTCCTTCCCTAAACACTGAAAAAGAATCTCAACTTCTGCCATTAAACTCAAAGCCTACAGTTTTTTTCTTCCAGAACTGCAGACCTTGAGATTTATGGTTCATTGCAACGCAGTTGTCCCCCAGATGTGGAGATTCCTATTCACCCAACAGGAGAGCAACACAGGGCCCACATCCTTAAAGAGCCAGCAGCGACCCTCTGAAGATATATCCTTTTGTTCTCTACTATGAAATTATGGTGGCTGATTATTTCATCCATTTAAAGTAAAAAGTTTTAAGCATCCTATACTGGTCTGTGGCAATGGTGAGACTGGAAAATAAAGTTTCCAATTAGATGTTATAGCAAACTGTAATTGTGGGCATCCATTTCAAAGCTATGGAGGGAGGCTAATGGCATTACCAACCTGATGCCCAACAGGACGTCTGTCAGAGGGGAAATGAATTTGCTCCCCACTTAGAAGTTTTACCTCAAAATGGTTTGTAAGGGCCGGCTAGATAGCTCAGCATATTAAAGCACCTGCTCAGGCAGACGCCTTGGCCAAGGGTTCAATCCCCTCCGTGTGGTGCTGGCCCCACCCCCAGGGCATGATGAGGTGGTGATTGAGACTGGGTATGGTGGTGCACGCCTGTAATCTCAGCACTTGAGAGACTTAAAACAGGAAAATCACTACTAGTCTGATCTGTTTAGTGAGACCCTGTAGACCCTGTACTAAATAATAATAAAGTGGTTTTACATATGCTTAAGTGTTTGTCTTAGAAAAATTCATTAACTTAAATAACGAATGACAGCATTCAATACTGGTGATCAAAAATATAAATGGCAGCATTGCTTAGTTTTTTGCCAAAGATTGAAAAAAAAAAAAAAAAAGTTACCTGCATGTATAGTGATTGGGTGAAGTGGATGTACACTCTTCTAAATAGGATAAAAACTATCTGAGAAAGTAGAATTGTGTTTTGAAATGCTATTGTATTAGTGTATTTTTGTAGTACATAAAGCTTTTATTCATCTTAAGAAGTAGATCCTTGCATGTAACTCATGTAAGAACTTTTTTACTTCTCCTTCCCCTTCCTCCCTCCACCTCTAGATACCCTGTTCTTATTCTCACTGTCATTGTTATAATTATTATCATTAATCATCATTACTTTTTAGTTTATGCTTATCATATATATTTACTTTCATTATAAGTATTTGGCACATGACAAATTTGAAGCAATATTCCTAGTTCTGGTAGCTATGGATAGATGGCATCCATGTGATTTAAGACTGTGGGGGGACCCTTTGTGCGCACGTGAACTCTGTCTTAAATCATTTCTACACAAAACTCTGTGTGTTGTACATATATTTTAGATGCTTCAATAAGGGTACACTATTTGTGAGGAACAAACAAATAGACAAACAACATAAAAAAATCTATCCTGAAAGCTCCTCCTCCTCAAATTTCTGAAACCAGAAAATTGAAATAAAAATGAATTACAGTTATGGTAATAATTCCCATGCTATGGTAGTTGCTATTTATTTTTTATGATAATTATTAGGGCATAGTAGAATTATCATATCTAGCAGAATGATAAATCACGTAGCAACTTCCCCAAGATTTAAATTGTGCTACATTGTATTGTGCTCCTTTAAAATATGAGTCCATGGCTTTTTCAGTACCTCAAAACTTAAATAGGAGAAGTGAAATTTTTCAGGTATGTTGTGATATTGACTAAACTTTTTGACTATTTTCCAGAGGCTTTTGTTCCAGGTAAATATTGACTTTTTTTATTATCTTCCAACTTAGAACACATGCTTGAAATTGGTAATGTATAATTAACATAAAGCATAGTTTACATTTATATAATGAAATTAACTAGTTCTTCTCAATGGAGAAGTTATTTCTTAATATATAACCAAAGCAAAACTTCCTTTGTGCTAATCCACTGAGCCAATGGATATCCATTATACCAAGTAATACCTCAGTGAATAAGTGTTTCTGTCTGTGAGGAATAATATTGGAACAGAAGCATTGAGTAAAATTTTGCTTCCATTGGAGAAATCCACATTGGTTGAGAACATGACCGAAGCCGTCTACTCCACATGAACATGAAAGCAGACAGGGTTCTCATTTGACATGAGCTTGTAGTTTCCTTTAGTTCTGATGATAGTCATGACAGATTGATGTACACTTTCTGTGAAGCTTTTGGTGAGCTTTCTAGTGCGCATTCTATCATACAATATTATTCAATCTAGCATGGCTCCAAAGAGAACACAGAGCAGGTACGGTGATATAAAGCAAGTGCTGGGAAGATAGCTCAGTAGCATTAGCGCCTGCCTGGCAAGCACAAGACCCTGAGTTCAATCCCCAGTACAGCAAATTAGAGAAAGGAAACAAAAGAAAGAAAAAGAAAAGAAAGTGCAGAACAGTGACGAAGGTGACAAAAATTGCACAAAAAGAAAGATAAGGTTTTGAAAATAATCATTGAACTGAAGAAGATAATTACAGAAAAGCAAGACATGGTGTTCATGTGATTGATCTGGTCTTAGAGTACAAGACAGTAAAGTTAAAAATTTCAACTATTTTAAAGAATAAAAACATCATGAAAGGGGCTGATATTGCAAAAGGAGTAGTGTTGTTAAGCAAGGACACAAGTGCTGGAACAGTGGAAAATCTTTTGTTAGTATTTTTGAGTGAGAAAGAGCTGGCCATGATACCATTAGTGAATCTATGATCTGTGATAAATCAGGGAAATTGGGCAGTGATTTACTGAAAGAAAACTCCTCTACACATGCAACAAGTGATGAATATAAAGCAGTAGAGAGTGGTTTGATAAATTCCTTTTTTTTTTTTTTTTTTTTTTTTTTTTTTTTTTTTTTTTTTTTTTTTTTGTATTCTAGGGAAGGGGCTATAGGGCGTTGAGGGTCTCACTACTAGATCAGATTCGTAATGACGCTCCTGTTGACAGCCTCCCAAGTGTTGTCACCATGCCCAGGATTATAGGTGTGTGTCACCATGCCCAGTCTCTATTGCTATCTCAATGCACCCTGGTGGCAGGGCAGGCATAGCAGGCCTGGGGATTGAAAATCCTTCCCCGCCCCCCGCACCTGCTTGCAAGCACTTCACTCTGCTGAGCTATTTGGCTGGCCCAATAAATTCCTTAAGAGAAGTGGCATCCACAGTAATGATAAGGCATGGTGAAGCTTCCAGTTACAACATGCCTCTGTGAAACCCTCTAAGAAACAATTCTCAGAATTCACGAAGGATGAAAGACAGTCACTCAGTCAGTGTCAACTGTGATGAGTCCAATCAAAAAGAAAAGCCAAACAGAACCTACCTCACACAAGGAAAAGCCACTGCTGGAACACAGACATACAGAGGACAAATTGATCCTCTCCATGTGTTAGAATACAAAGGCCAATCTGAAGACTAAGCTACTGCTGGTGGTCAATTTCCAGAACCCTTCCTGTATTTGAGGAAAAGAATGTAAACAAGGCCAGAGTGCCTGGCATATGAAGCACCAACGCAAAACTTAGGTCACAATGCAATCATTGTACAGCACAGTGGCAAACATCTTTAATCCCTTCCCCTGGGAGGTTGAAACAGCAAGATCACCTTGCATTCAAGGCCAGCCTGGGCTATACAGTAATCCTTGTCTCAAAAGGAACAAACAAACAACAACAAAAACCTCAAGAATACCTGCACAAGATGTTAGCACCCACTGTTAAGAAAGAGCTGTCTGACAAGCACCTGCTCAAGAGGTACCTTCTGATGGACAATGGCCCAGCATATTTTCCAGCCTTAGTGAATGATATGGACATTGAGTATGACTTCATAAATGTCCAGTTCCTCCCTCCTAGCATGGCATCTTTACTGCAGTAAATGGATCAGCCAGTGATGTGTAACTTCAAAAAGCTGTACACAAGGAAGCAGTTCTTCACCAGGTGTTTTAAAAACACATCTGATTCTCCAACAGTTTTGGAAGAAACATTTCTGGGCCTTCCACTACATTGATCTCATTGACCTAGCTGGAGAAAATGTTACATACCAAATATCAAACTTAGCCTGGAGGACATGGCAGTTGTATGTGTCACTGAACAAGACTTTGAAGGGCCTGATGCACAGGTAGTGAAAATATGTCTATTGGCAAGCATAGATCTGAATGCCAATGGTGCAGACATAGAAGAACTTGTTCATGACCATAAAGAGGAGCTGATGACAGAACTTGCTGAATTGCAGAGTGAGCAGTTACAGCTGCTTACTGAGTAAAGAAAAGGAAGACAGGGCAGAGACAGGCAGTGATGTGATGAAATCTATTATAGGAAAATAGAGTGAATGCCAGTAATTCTTTGCAAAGCACTACCCCAACATAACTAACAAACAAAATGTTAAATCTGATGAACAATAACATGGTCCCTCATTCCCAGAAGGTTATGCAGCTCAGAAATAAACATGTGACATTTGACACTCATTTTCTTGGTCAAAACTGACAGACAGGAATAGAAACCCATGAAGGAGTTCTCTCCAATGTCTTTCCAAAGGAAGCCTCCTCCTCCAAACAATAGCCTCCTCCCCATGCACAATCCTATCTACCAGGCCAGAAGGCACCTCAAGTGAGGGCAGTATTCTCTCTCTTCACACTATACTATTTTAATTTATTTCATAATTTTGTGGTCAAAAATACATGTGGTTCAGAAGAGATTAACCTTATTTACATTGAACCTTATGAGAAAATTTGATTTGGCTCACTACCAATTCCATTCATGACCAGCCTCATGGAATAAATTAAGTTAGTGAACTGAGAGACCACTGTATTATTACTCGGTGCCAATCACTTCACTTCTATAGCTATGAACAAATTAACACAGTCTCTGGTTTGCTTTCTTGTTTGTTTGTTTGTTTGTTTGTTTGTTTTAATGTAATTGCTTGTTGCACGTCTTACTATACGGCTCAGACTTGTGGTGATTCTCTTGCTTTCAGCCTCTGCAGCACTATGATTACAGGCATGCCTGACCATGCCCAGAGCCTGTGGCTGCCTCAGCCTTCCCTGAGGATGCAGCATGTGGTGCCAGGGGATCTAACCAGGGTCCCTGTGCTTGCTTAAGCTTGCCTAAGCAGGCACTTTAGTCTGCTAAACTGTCTTGTCATCCCCATAGTCTCTGTTCTTAGCACATTAAGTGCAGGAGAGACACAATTAGATACTGAAATAAATATTTAAAAGCTAATCACTACAATTATTACTAGGGAAGAATAAGTGCTAGAGTAGAATGAGATAAATTGGATGACTGATAAAGTGAGAATAAGAGAGTGGGCCTTAGTCCAAATTGGTTTATTTGAGAAAGAAACATTTTCAGAGTAAGGAGAACTAAGGTAAAAACGGTGAAAAAGAGATGAGACAGTCCTGACATAGGCCAGGGTATCGCTCAGAATAAGCCTTAATGATGGCACAATAGAGCTTTCAATGCTGCCTTTGGTGAAAGGAATATACAAAGAGGTTATAAAGGAAACATCCATTAAATAACTAGTAATCTGAAGATCAAAGTTGGGAAAGTTGTTTTCACTGGGATGGATTGTGTTGGAATGCAAGGAGCTGACCAGTGTGTTCCTATCAATGAAACAACTTCATACTTATCTGGAGTAACCTGCAGTCTGCTTTCCCATTCCTTGGTGGAGGATAAAGATAAGTGTTATCTGAGACCATGTACATTTAGCACATTAATATATGCTATTGATAATGGACTAAATATTCTAGAACTGATAGCAGAAAACTTTTTTACAATCTCCTGGAGTTTATTGATAAAGTGAAATATCTTGAAATGGAATTGATGAAGGAATGGATAAATCCATGGAATATGGCCAAAGTGAACTTTCACAACTCCATTTAGTTTGGGATGCTTCTGAGCCCTCCTTGTGATGCTGGATGTATACATTTGTTCCTCATAGACCAAAGTCTAGCAATGTCAACATCACAACTTTTATAAGACTTTCACAGCCTCATCAATATCTCAGAATTGTCATTCTTCTGAACATATATTATGCTTTCTTTTATGGTTTTATTCATATTATGATCACAGAATGAATATTCCATCTTCGGTTTCATTTTGACTTTCTAAGTGGGAAGGAGATAATAAAATATAGAAGAAGCAAAGTGGAGTGTTTATATCCAGAAAGCATATCATTTCCAAAACTCCTCTGTATACTGTGTACT
>NW_004524579.1:15466583-15473179 GCF_000260255.1 Octodon degus | reverse complement strand
CTCTCTCTCTCTCTCTCTCTCTCTCTCTGGTGTTTGAATGAGTGAACATAGGCACTCACTTCCCTAGGCACCCAACACTCTGTGCACAAGATGCCCTCAGCCTCTCTTCTCAAAGCAAAGTCTATCAAATACAATTTATACCCCTCAGTTAGTGATGTATGGGGCCTTTTCCCCCTTCACAATACTTTTATATTCTCCGAAGAAGGCATTTTCTTCGTGTCTAGGTCAGAGTACTTATTTCCTTTATAATAGCAGCAGTCTCTTCAATAGTGATATCTTCTTCGATTCCAATTTTATAAGTCATTCATTTTGCATCAACATATTTTTTATTTTTGGATCAAAATACTGACTAAATACCAGTCAAATTGACAATCAAGGTTAGTACAAAATATTTTCAAGTATTTCTACTCTGTATTGTGCTCCCAATTTTGACTACAAAATTGGCTAAAAGCAGGTTATCAGTCTGCATGCCACAGTCTAAAAGTTGGACTACTTGAAATTTCCACCTCTTGATCAAGTAACCAATCAAATTTAAATTTAGCCTTACTAATATTTTAGTGCTTTGAAAAAAAAAGTAGACTAAGCTATTGCTACATTATACTGCACTTGACTTTTATCTAAATTCCCAGCATGGCGTGGTTTCCACCTGAAAGCTCACAAGCAGTCTTCACTGTCTACATTCTACCATCACTCTAGGGTCCATGAGAGAATTACCCTGAAACTTTATGCACGACACTCAGAGAAGGAGAATTTTATTTTAGCTTACAGCTCTGGAAACCTCAGTCCTTGCTCAGCTGGCTTCAAGCTATACGATCATGGGAGAAGGGTGTGCTGAAGGAAAGCTGGTCAGCTCATGACAGCGAGGAATCAGTCAGAATGGAGAGCCTGGTACAGTTACCACAGTCCCCTCTCCATGATCTACTTTCTCAAGCTGCTAGCAGACATTTCTGATAGAAACTCATCAATGGATTCACCAAAGCATGAGATCAGTGGCCTTGTAATTCTCCATTTTTCTGGGGGTCTAAATACCAGTCAAATTGACAATCAAGATTAGTACAATTATAACATGTAAAAAAAAAAAAAAAAGGAAAAGAAAGCTGGAGAAAATGCACAGTGCAGGGTAGAGAAAATATACGCACCCAGTTTTGATACTTTCCTTGGTCATGTCTGCTGAGACTTCCATCAATTTGCACCTTCTCCATATACAACTTAGAATTTTATAAAGGCTCTGTTTCATAGAAACAGTTGATTAAAGTACTAATGAACTGAATTCACTATCCTTCTCATTCTCTAGAAGTATAGGAGTAAGGACAGTGAGTTTCACAAATTTTCAACTCTCTTATTTCATGTTAGGTTTTCCTGACAAGCACCCCTTCACCCTTAGGGAGTTTGTAAAGCTCACTTAATTAAAGATGAACTCAAGCGTAGTTTCAAAATGCTTGATATGAATAACAGAATGCACTCCTTTTATCTATCTTGAGCTATCTCAGGAAACCAAGGCAACAATAAAGTATTACAACAAAAGATACTTTTGTAGTTGTCATCACTTAGGAAATTACATAGACGTTTTGAGCTGTGACCACAATCTGGAGATGAACATCAAAATATTGCTAATAATTATAATATCAAATATTGTGTATGTATGATGACCTAAGAGTAGAGGAATAATACCCAAAACATAGAAGAAAGGATTGTCAAAGAGAGATCTCTGCTCAAAGATAATGCAGAGCACAAGATGAAAAGATTTGACTACAGGCTTATGTAGCAATATTTTCTTTTTCTTAATGTGCACAGATTAGAAGAAATTCAGGAGAAGAAAAATGATGCAGCGAAAAAGAACGAATGTGGATGAGATCCAAGGTGGGAATGATGTACTTAGTTTAGACTCTTCCTACCCGGAACTCAGTGAGATTTTTAGGTATCCTTGCTATGACAGGAGCCTACCCAGCTTAAGCTTTTCTGGACACCTAGCTGTCAGATTTTAAAACTGAACATGAGCATATCTGAGTTGAAGAGATAATCAGAAAGAAAGATCAAGACTTACAAAAGAAGGAAATGGCTTCTTCTCTCTAAACTTTGCTCTCCTTGGAGAAAAGTTTTCTCTGAAAGCAGTAAATATAAATAAAAAGTTTTCAAGGCCTGAGCCTTACTTCTTCAAAAGAATTGTCCCCTTCCTGAAGTGACCTCAGAAACAAAAGAAGCTGAGGCACATCCGAGGCATAATTCAGACTTGAGTCCTCTACTCATTGCATACACAAAATGGAAATTAAAATGGAGACAGAGAAGGAAAGGAGGGGTAAGTTGAGTTTAAGAACAATGTTTTAAACTACCTTGAATCTTTATGGCTGGATCAACAGGGAGGTTATAGTTTCTAACCAAAATATTAAAGGACAAGAAAAGGAGATTTAGCAGAGCAGTACAGAAATTAATGGTTTCGTAAGAGTTAATATTCATATCATCCTGAATAATTTAGAGTATCAATAGACATATGACATATAATATGTATAATATATAGGTAGCAAAAATTTAATCTTAAATCTCATTGTTTATTTGAGCATTTATTTGTATTTCTTTCTTTTTCTACTAGTTATAAGCTCCATTAAAATCCCAAGGAAAATAAGTGAATTTTATAGTTGTGCTGGGTTAAATCAACCTAATGATTGTAAAATGTAAAAGGCAAATTTTCTCAATACATCAATGTTTATTATCAGATATTTAAATTTTCAAGAATCTCCCAGACCTCTGCTGTCCTGAGCCTCAGTAATTCAATTGCTCATCTCACCACTTATCTGTTCAATAAATATGTATTCAATTTTTGCACACTGTAGCATAGTACATAGTGTGGAGAGTGTAATTATACTTCAGAAACAGCCTTTTGCAAAGAACATAAAATAAATCTGGACCTGAGTTACATAAAGCAGTTAAAATGAAGGTGCAAACTATAGAAGCAGATTATACTTATACACGAAACTTGGCTATTAGAAAGTTGGGCAATTGGATTAAGTGCATCACTTTCATGGAAGCAGTAACAAGTAGTGAACTTAGATGGAGCACTGATGACATTGGTTAGAAATGAGGTTGTGGAATAAATAGATTGAGATATACTAATAAGATTTGGAGGGTCTTCAAGAAAATCATTATGTGTTTGTATGTTCTGATGTTGGAGGACCTAGAATGCAGGGCTGAGGGTTTTGACTTAATTTTATCAGCAGAGATTACCAGCAGCCTGCCTCGGCATGTTTGAAATCAGAGTTCAGCTCATAAAAAAATGGTATGAAACTCAGGATTCAGTTGGGGTCCTGTTGTGAGTGGGAGAGGTACACAGAGGCAGAGAAAATGCAACATGTATTCTTCCTTCTCAGCACTGCTATTATAAATCTAAATTTATTATCCCAGTCATAATATTTGCAATATGATTAACATGGTTTTAGAATTGTGTTGGGGCTAATAAAGAAAGAACAGTGATTCTAACCCAAACTTCCTTAGCTAACTGGTTTGAATTGAGCAACTTAGAGGAGCATGGGGAGCAGTTTTTGTCCCTGTGGTACCATTCAGAGACTGTATTAATGTAAGATGATTACTTTTGATGTAAATAGTTGGGGCCAGTACTCATGGAGCCAGCTACTTGTAAGGCCTTATGGCTCAGCCACCGGAACATCCATAGTGTGAACAAATGGAATCTAAGAAGTCGCTTTCATCCTTTAGGAAAGCCCTAAAACTGCTGATCAATATTCTGAGCAGAGCTCCTTCCTGAAACTGCTGGATAATTTTTACTGCAGTTATAATTATAACATTTACTCATTTTTGGTGTAATTACTGATGCTCACAGTAGTTCAACTTGAATATTTCAAAATCATTTGAATATTAATTTTAAATATATTTCTCCTGTGTATCTATTTTTAACCTTGACTAAGATTTCTTTCTAAAAGGAGACAGAGGAAACCACTCTTGAGAGGCCCACCCAGACTTTTGTCACTTAGTGATGAAGTCAGAACATATGAATTCCACATTAGCCATCCGTCAGTATGATGTTCAGATATAATAATAAAAATATATCTGTTCCTCACCTGAGTTCTACCTTCAGAGCTTCTAAGATCCTTGTATCTTTTGTTGTAATATTAATTTTTGTCCCTGGTTTTTATTGAAGACTTCTTAAAACCACTGATATTTTCTTAGTAGTAAGATCAAAGAGTATCTTTTCCTTTTCATAATACTCCACTTTGAACAATATCTGAGTTTGTGGTAATGAGGCGACTCTTGGAAGATGGGGTTTCCATGGGCTGTATGGGTGTTCTGATACTAGAGTTGGGCAGTTTCAATTTCCTGAGCTTAAGGTAGGGATAGGGGTTGGGCATTGAGTTAAGGCAAATTGCCAATGATTTAATTAACCATTTGGACTTAATGGAAAAATTCATAAAAACAAACTGGAGAACAAATTTTGGGGTTTGGAGAATGTCTGAGCTGGTGACCACATTCATGTGTTAGAAAAGGGATGTTTCCCAATGACACAGAGATGGAAATCTCTGCACTCAGGGTCCTCCTGATTTCAGGTTGTTTAGCTATTCATTCTGATGAGTAACTATATCCTTCATAATAACATTTTTTTATTTTATTGAGAAACAAATAGCAATGAGACAGTTTCAAAACTGATTAATAGGAGAGTTTCAATAATTAATACATTGTACATTGTTATCTTTTTAGTAGTTATCTATAGTATAAGATGCAGACAGGATATCCTGTCTATACAATATTAGTACAAATCTTTCTGCTCATTGAATTCAACAAAAGTAGCTGTATCTCTATCCTAACTATTCTGATTTACAGACACAAAATAGTCCTTCCATTGTATCCCCTTTATTTGTTTAGTCCTGTCAGAGATGGGTATTCCATTGGCATCTAAATGCTATAGGTGCATGAATTCAACAAAACAATCCAACACAGTCTAGCAGTCCACAATAGTAGTGGGTTATCCACAGAAGTTGTTGACTTGAGCCTTTCACAACTCAACATATTAATATGGCTATACTTTATCAACCTTGCTTTTATACTTTTCTGCTGGATGGTTAAGACCAAGATAAAGCAAGACCTGCTATAGCATGAAATGTAACTTTTGTATCTGATAAGTTCAGTGAAGGACCCTTAGGATTTATCCTGTAACACTGTAACACAGTTTGCAGATCCTTTGTCGGTGTCAGCCAAGTGGTGAGTCACGGCCATTGCTTGACCACTTTGCTCTCTGTGAAAGCCTGAGAGAATGTTTTCTCTCCAGGTGACTCTCATTAGGCACACTTACATCATCAATCCTGTTGATCTGTGGCCCCATAATCTTCTTGCTCAGAAAATCTAGGACACATCTGAGTTGCTTGATGTTACAGTATAGGTTCTCCTATGTCCTGAGTCTTCACTGACCTTGAAAGGCTAGAGTAAAAATGTTGGCTGTCCTTGCAGGCCTTCTGTTCTCTAATTTTTGGGCTGAAAACTTAGGTTGTTAACACGCCAGAAGAGAAGCTTATTATTACCCTACAACATATGCAGTTGAGTTTAACTACACTATCTGTCTGAATATCAAACATCTTAGGCATAACATGGAACAGGTATTTTCAATCAAGTACTGATATGTTAAACTTTAAGCCCCTACAGAATATGGAGATAAAAATTTTAAAAAAGAAAAAATATTTAAAGAATATGAATAAACAATTACATATTTTTACATAGAAATTTAGAAATCTAATCCTATACATTGTTGTAGCGGGACAGTCCTATGACATTTTTGTGTGTCTTTTTTTCTTTTATTACCCATTAAAAAAATTTTTACTTGAGAGACAGTATAGTAATAATTGGTATGTCATGACAAGAAGTATGTATTTAGAAGGCAAGAATGACAGGCATTCCAAGTGTGACCCTTCTATTACACATTGCTAAAACTTGACCCAGGTCTATCACCATGCACTAAGCTCCATTCAAAATGAATTATGATCTAAACATTAAAACAGAAACACTAAATATCCTGAAAGAGAAAATAAGAGGAACTCTTGAAGACAGAGGGGTAGGCAAAGAGTTCATAAACAAAAATCAAATCACTCTGTTAATACTAAAAAGAATTAACAACTGGGACCACCTTTTATTGAGTTTTTGCATGTCAAAAGAAATTACCAACAAAGTGAAAAGACAACCCAAAAATTTGGAAAAAATCTTGACTAATAAGCACTCAGACAAAGGTCTGCTCTCTAGAATTTCTAAAGAACTAAAAAACCTTAGGGCCCCTAAATTTAAAGAACCAATCCAGAAATGGGCATTTGAGATGAACACACAATTCTCAGAGGATAAAATTAAAGAAGCAAATAAATATATGGAAAAAATGCTCCACAACACTAGCCATCCATGAAATACAAATTAAAACAACACTGAGATACCATCTCATCCCTGAAAGCATGTCTATCATAAACAAATCAACCAACAACAAATGTTGGAGAGCCTGTGGGGAAAAAGGAACCCTTCTTCACTGCTGGTGAGAATGTAGACTGGTACAACCATTATGGAAATCAGTGGGGAGACTCCTTAAAAAACTAGAACTGGAAATCCCATTCAAGCCAGCT
>NW_004524579.1:15464787-15466113 GCF_000260255.1 Octodon degus | reverse complement strand
TACATTTGTACTCACAAGATATGCAAGCAATGATCCTGCGAAACATCATCAGGTTTTTGAAACTGGCAGTTAATTGGTAGGATTCTCACCCTGACTAACTATACATGCTGATACCTGTGAGCCAAACATTTTTTTTAAGTAAGTGAAGATTTTCTTTGAGTACCATGACCAAATTCTCAAACCCCAGGAAGGCACTGTCAAAAGAGCCAATATTCTGTGAAGTTGGAGAGAATTGTGAGGAAACTGAGTGCTCTCTCACCAAGATTCACACCTGAAGCAAGGCAACATGCTTCTGCTATTACATGATAACTTATTTGCACTGGAATCCTTGGAGTTTCTGGAATGAATCAAATGTAGGTCATGGAATCGATGGCTTCACAGAAATGATTGGTTACTTTGTGTGGTTCTCCCACAGCTGGTATCAGAATTCCTGTGAGGAGAGAAAGATTTGGGTGTTTTGATTCATTAACTACTTAGTAATGAATAGGAGAAACTCCTATTGTTCTTATTTTTGATAACTTTTGAATGTATATCTACTTATAAATTGGACCAAAATTTTCTTTAAAAAGAATGGTAATTAATAAATGACTGTAAGGATGAAGGGCAGGGGTGATTTAAATTTCTTTTAGTTTTTTGTTTTAGTTTATTAAAATGTGTTTCTTTTATAGTCAGTCATTTTAATTTGTCTTTAAGAACCAGGAAAGTTATGATTTTATGGTTATAATTCAGTCCAAATACTTCATACCGTCTGTTTGCCTTCAAACTTTTTTAACTTGTCTCACAAAATCCAACTTTGAACGCTTTATCAAGATTTTTCGTTGTACTCTTTTCTTTTCAGCTGGAAACCAGAGAAAGTAGTTTTCACCAACATAAGTGATATATTCACTCAGTTGGCATAGTCATGGCAGAATTTCTTTAAAATGCTCTTCATTTGGGATAACTTGTATTACCAATGAAATCCAACTGCACTGATGCAAGCTCTCTACTCTGCAACCTGACTGCTTAAACTTGTGATTGTCCTAGACAACTTTTACTTAGAATGTTAAAACCTCAGGAAGGTTTTCAATTCATTTGACAACACTGTTATGTTTTGTTTTGTTTTTTTTACTACTGTAACTTCTGATGAACAAATAAATGTGCAAAATTAGTACAATAAACTGTAGAGAAATCTGAGGAGCTGACCACATCTGTCAGTGATAGACTGCTTTCTTGGGAGGATCAAGGACTGAGTTCTATCCTCTGGAAAGAGAGAAAGAGAAAGAGAAAGAGAAAGAGAAAGAGAGAGAGAGAGAGAGAGAGAGAGAGAGAGAGAGAGAGAGAGAGAGA
>NW_004524579.1:15460736-15463132 GCF_000260255.1 Octodon degus | reverse complement strand
ACGTTCTGAATTGTTCTGAATCATGGTAGAGGAAGTGATAGAGATTCACATTCATTGGTTTAGCTTTCTTAACAAACCAAGAAAATAAATTAACCTGATTTCCCACAGATTATGTGAATGTATACATTTGTTCATAAAGAATATAGAGGTTTACATTTGCTTTTCAAATAAATTATCCTGTATCTTTTATCTTATAATCTTTGGTAAACATTTTTATTTTATTTCTTTTATGTTGCAGCAATAAGAAGAAGTGATTAACTTAGAAATGTGTTTCTGTTGAACTAGATTGTTTTCCTAGGCACAATTCTTACCAAGGAGGAACTAAAGAATTAATAACTTGATGAAAACACAATTCCACTCCATTGGCATTCATGTCAGAATCAGAAGTTTGCATCCCTAGCAACTCAAGTATGCATAACAGATTTTTAAGCACTTCTATTTTATCCATCTAAAGATGAAAATTTATATTTTCTTCCTCTGATATACCATTTAAATAATGAGTTTTATAATATCTTCGCAACTAACTTGGTATAATGCTGCCTCCTTATTTCCATTGAATGTCTCTCAATACAGCTTCAAGTCCTCATAAGATAACTACTTTTTTTCTCTTCATTTTATGTATATTTCCTGCATTTCTATTGCCTTGCTTGAATAAAGTCCTATTTTTACATGCAACATTATATTATCCTCTATTTTTTTTCCTGTCTCCTTCAAAAATAGTGTCTCATTATGCTTCCTCTTGGCTCCCTTATATTTGTCATTTCATTTATGTAAATGTACTATTCCTCAATTTAACATTCAAGGAGAGTTCTTGACACTGACTTACAGAACAGCATTCTAGCATTTTCTGTATCATTCTCAATCATATTCTCTCTCTGTCTCTCTGTCTGGCCCTTTCTCTCCTGTCTCTCTGTGGCTCTGTCTCTGTCTGTCTCTGTCTCTGTCTCTGTGTCTCTGTGTCTCTGTGTCTCTGTCTGTCTCTGTCTGTCTGTCTGTCTGTCTGTCTGTCTGTCTGTCTGTCTCTCTCTCTCTCTCTCTTTCTCTCTCTCTGTCTACTTCTCTCTCTCTTTCGGCCAACATTATACATTGAAATGCAATGATGCATAGATCCTTTTCCTGAGAGGTTACACTGCAGGTTGAAATAAGAATACTTTCTGGTAATATATTACTTGTCACACAGTGATTTCAAAGCACTTTGTTAACAAAGAAGGATTATTACCATCAATTTAATGGGAACTGAAACACATAACTTAAATTACTTTTTCAAAGTTGAGCAGAAAGTAAGTTACTACGTTACGAACATAATTCATATTCTTGTCATTAGAGTGTTTAATTCCATCTCCTGGAACACAGTTCCTTTCGGGCTGTCTTCTGTGTGGCAATTTACGGCCCACCCGGCAGAGCAGAGCTGTCAGAGCATGGGTGGGATAGCCGGTGTGTCTGCACAGCATGGGGTTTGTCTGTATGGCCTAGTGGATGAGCCAAAATCCAACAGCTCCACCACATCTTGATGAATCCACATTTTTCCATAAACAAATTAATATAGTGTTATCATAGAAAACTAAAGAAATGATGCTCAAATACGTAATATAACAACTATTGTTATATTTCTTTTCCTGTTTTGAAATTCTGCACCATTTGTACTGTGGTATGCTGCTTTATTTCTCTATTTTTTGGTATTTGTTTGTGTTTTGTTTTTGTTTCTACTCTTTAAAAATAAAAAAAAAACGAAGAGACAAGCCTCATTTTATCACAAAAGTGCATTACTGAACTGATTTACATATAATTCTAATACATTATAGGAAAAACTTATGATGAAGTATTTTAATAAGCATGAGGATTACAATAAATGGAAATCTTTATATTTTACAAATTTTACTTAACTGTATTAAGCACTTAAACACAAATACATTTTAGTGAGCTATATTTTATTGAGCCTAATTTTTAATACTTTTTATGTATTTGGTAGAGTCTCACTATGCAACTCGGACTCTTAGTGATCCTCCTGTTTTCAGCTTCTGCAATGCTGGGATTACAGGCGTGAGCCACCATGCCTGGACTTGGTGGCCAGCTTAATGTGCACAAGGGTGGGGCTGGCAGAGCCTAATTTTAATAAGTTAATTTTCATACGTACATATCTGTTCTCATATATTCATGCATATATGCACATAACATATTGTTGATGATTTTGGTACCCTTTATTACTATTCATAAGATCTTTTTTTTTTTTTTTTGGTAGTACCAGGGATATCATCAAATAGTTTAATCATATCTATACCTTGAATAAAATATTACTAGACCTTAAAAGGGAAATTCTATATATGCGATAACATAAATAAATCTTGAAGAAATAGAAAGACGCTAAAGACAATCACAAAAAGACAACGCTTATATGG
>NW_004524579.1:15451069-15460466 GCF_000260255.1 Octodon degus | reverse complement strand
TTTTCTCATATTGTTGTAGAATATCATATGCTAAATTGAAATAATCAATGCACTTATTATATACATACACACATATATATAATGCATTTCTTAATATGACAATTTATTGTATTTTAGTTGAGATAGGGGCACTGATAGAGTACCTGATCAGTTTGTACAAGTTTCTGGTTTTGATATTTAACATTGTGCAGCATAAAAATAAAAAATAATTCATGCTATTTAGAATATTGATATTGAAGGCAACTTATATCAGTCCAAATTTCTGGCATTGAAAACACTGTTATACCATTCTTTTTTTTTTTATTTTATTATAGAGAGAGAGAGAGAGAGAGAGAGAGATAGTGTCATTTTTTTTCTTTCAGAACATATATATTTTATTATACATGTTTCCTGGGCAGTATACCTTTTTGTCATAAATTTATTTAACTTTCACTATGTTGTTGATTTTCATTCCTGTTATTCTGAAATTTAAAAAGATTTTTTATTTTTGTTTTAGTCTCTCTCTCTCTCTCTCTCTCTCTCTCTCTCTCTCTCTCTCTCTCTCACCTATCTACCTAAAATACACTTGTTTTCTCTTTCATTAAGCATCGTCCTTCCATTTCTTAGAATGGGATACCACAAATTAAATTCCTATCCTTTTCTTGATGCTGTCTGCTGTACTTCTCCAGTATGCCTTATCGAGAATACTTTTTAGTCCTTATTTTATTGGTAGCATGGGGAATGGACCAACGGCCCCTTACACTGATGCATAGTCTCTCTCCTTTTAAAACGTGTTCTAAAATCATTATTTTTAAACTTCTGTCGCAGATTCTGTTACATTAATAAATTTCTCAGGCAAGGCTCAAATTTATCTTCCTCCTGTCTCAGTCTTCAAGAGCACTAGGACTGCACACAAAGCTAATCCTTACTTTGTAACACAATGATGCGTTCTAAAAAAAAAAAAATGCAATCCAAGGCAATTTTGTCCTTGTGTGAAAAGTGACATAGATTGTGTTTATCCAAACCAGGAGAGCTATTATGTCTCTAGGAAACATAATCTTCATGCACTATCACTGAGCATACCATCTCTCTTTGACCCAAAAGTTATATGACATAAGACTATCTTTTTAAATATACTTTCATGCTTAAAAGTCTACTACTTAACTTTCCAATTACTGTTTGCCTCTTCCTATTTTTCCTACACAGTTTCCTTTATTTATTTTTTAAAGAATAAAAAATAGTAAAAAGAAAAAAGATATTAGAAATCATACAGAATTTTACCATACAAAATGTAAGAATTGAACAATGGTTGTTTTTGATTTACATCATCAAGTTCACCCTATTCTATACACAGGTGACCTCTCTTCCTCCATGCATTTTGTACAATTATATATCAAACTAAGGCTTGGATGTGTCTGAGACAGTTGTATTTTTTAGGTGTGACATAAACTGTAAAATGTTGAGCTGAAACAACCTTAGTGTTTTCAGTGTGTAAATATAGTTGTGTTTCTCCTTTGACTTTTTAAAAAATCTAATTTCTAAATTTATAAAAATCTTTAAATAGTTATATGGTTTCAAAGCAAAGTTTATTTGTTTATTTATTTATTTTTTGGCAGAACCCGGGATTGAACTCAGGCTCTTGCAAGCACTTATTCTACTAAGCTATCTCCCCAGCTCTGAAGTAAAGTAAAACAAGTATCTGTAAAGGAAAATTGTTTCTATTATATCTGATGGAAGATGTAACAAGGGTAATTAATCTTGTATTATTTGGCACATTGTCTTCTATTTGCATAGATTATTCTGTAGCTCAATTTAAGCATGCTGGACAGTTACACAGAATGAAAGCAATTAAGTTACATGCTGAAATCTCTCATACAGACACTTTGAATTTCTTATTTTTTTCTATGTCAAGTCTAATGATAATTATATGGGAATAAAATTTTTGCAATATACTGGAGCCATACAATTTTATATAATATTTCTCCATCTTGAAAAAAATTTTTGTCCAAATGAAATGTACATAGCTTCTTTAAAAGTTTAGTTAAAATATTTATATAACTAGTTTCTCTTAGTTCATTGAAAAAAAAGTTTTGTGCTAATATATTTGGACAAGATGTCATGCCTGTAGCTTGTACTCTGAATAATTTCTACAGAGGCAAAAATATACATTATATTAATTATTTTAACTATCCTACTAGCTTGTTTTGAAACTCTGTTTTCTTATTTTTCTCTCCATCTAAAATAATAAATAATGTAAAGCTATGCAAAAAAAATAAAAATGAAATATGACAAATATACTTACAGTTTCAGTGAAACCAGGTGCTAGATTCTACATGAAGAAAAGACTCACACTACTGAGTCAGGCTACTTAAATGAAACTACTGGTAGAGTATTTTGACAGTATATCTCTAAATAGAACTATAAAGACTTGAACATAGACATAGACATAGACATAGACATGGACATAGACATATACAGATATAAAGCTTTGCTGATGATCTTTAGGAGGTTAAGAATTATGTGAAATCATTTTCTTTGCTTAAAAAAGAACAAAATTATGTATACTTGCATCTTGCTTTTCTGCAGTTTTGGGGTACTTGCTACAAAATCATAGGCATTTCATGCTTCATATTTTTGACATAGGGGAAAAGTTAGGTATTTATATTTGCATTTGTTTTATTATTAAATGCATTAAAAAGATTTAATCAATACTGACACTGCAAGATGAATGATATGACAGAAACACATACAAAGAACAACAACAACAAACACATGCCCACTCTTGTGTACAGGAATGGTAGCTTCTCTGGAAGTCTCTGCCAACTTCCATTGCTGAAAAGATAATATGAATTTCTGGGTTCCTCATCGTTTTAAAATTCAACCTTGAACTTGATAGAAGGAAATTAGAAGGTCTTCGGTTTCAGAAAGTAAATGTGGTGTCTGAGAAAACTCATTGTATGAAGAAGGAGGTGCTTTGCCATCAAGAGATTGCAGAAATTGAGGTAACAAATATAGAACAATATAAAGAATTTTACCCAGGTGTGGTGGTGCATATCATAATCCCAGAACTCAGGGCTCTGAGGCAGAAGGATTGCTGGGAGTTTGAGGCTAGCCTGGGCAATGTAATAAAATTAGGCAGCCTGAACTACAAAGTGAGAAATTGTCTCAAATAAATAAGTAAATAAATAATAAAGAAGTAAATAAATAATTTTATTCAAAGAATAACATATTGAAGAGTTCTAACTTGTGTTCCTTTAATTGTCTTAAAATTACCATTATGGACACAGTTGTAAAGAGAGCAACTGGTAACAGGCCAGGAATGACTCTTAGAACTTGCTTGACAGGACTACAGATAAAAATATTCAAAGAAATACTCTAGTCCAAAGAGTTGTCTTGAGCCAGAAAGCATTCCTCTGGTTCATGTAGGACTGTGTTTTCTTTGTAGCATTTAACATTCAAAGAAATGCTGCAACTGCTTAAGAATTGCCTTCTTTTTACTACTGGTAGGTGTTTTATTTTGTTTGTAAGCTCAGAACACCTAATTTCTTTGACAGCCACATTATCTGGTATGAGAAGGCAGGTAGAGAAAGTTGGATAATGTATGGGAGCAATGTTTGTTCTTTATCTTCTAATGAAATCCATGACCTGGGAAAAATGGTAAGACATCTTAAAGGTGCCAGTGTTCAATAAAGACTGAAAACTGAGCAAAATATGGTTTTTCAAATACAAGCAAAAAAGTAAGCTTTAAACATAAAGAGGCAGGGGGCTGGCCAGGTAGCTCAGCTAATTAAAGCACCTGTTTTGGCACATGCAGAAGGGGGTTTGATCCTCAGCCCCTGGAGTGCGCTGAAACAGCTATTGAGACTGGGTGTGGTGGTGCATGCTTGTAATCCCAGTGCTTGGGAGGGTGAAAACAGGAGCATCAGTACAAGTTCAATCTGTATAGTGAGACCCTGTAGACCCTGTACTAAATACATTAAAAATAAATAAATAAACAAACACACATAAAAATTCATTGAAGATATAGAAAGTATGTTTGGGCGCTGAAATTTCTGGGGAGTAAAATAAAGCAGACACACAGGGTTAAATACTGCATGGTATATCCCATTTGAGGGATGCAAATACAAACAGAATAAGAAAGGATGGATAGAAGGGGATAGGGCTTTAATGACTTGCAAAAAAGGCAGGCATGTAAGGGAACAAATGTGAGAGGTGAACAAAGTGAAAAAGAAAACTAAATAGAATGATATTTCATGTACAAGAACCTAATAACCTCAGTAAATGTAAACATTATATGCCATAAGATGAATTCAGATTGATAATATCAAAAAGAATAAAAATAGGTACAAGGGAATTACAGGAGGAATGAGAGAAAAGGGAGGGAGGGAAAAGGCAATTAAAAAATAAACAAGCTGTAGAATGTGCTTTTGCCCAATCTACAAGATGATTATGAACTGCAAGTACTGTAAACACATACTAATGAAATTTTTTGTATATTTTATCAATACTTTTTTCTAATTTTTAATTATGATTACAGTTTTATGAATCATGTAAAAAAGATGTAATGAAACAAATTTTCAAGTGAACTCTAATAAAGTTCTTGAAGGTTAGAAATATAAAAGTTGTTTCTTATTTTAGTATGGGATTTTCCATACTTTATGGTATATAGTAGTTTTATAATTTCATGAATATTTTATAAAAATATTTTTATAAAAATATTAATAAAATGTTTGAACAGAAAAAGACCAATATATGTGAGCTAATATTGGATCTGTAACAGGTAAGGTTTAGCTCTAGAGAAGCTTAAATTTCTCCTTCATGCTTTGTAACTGTCTGCTTATTTGGATACATAAGCTAGTGATAAAGACCTCTTTGGTTATTCCTTTCAATTAAATGATAATATGAGTTAAAAAAGAATATTTTTAAATTCTATAAAATGAAATATATTCCTACCAATTGAAAATAAAAATATATAATTATGAATATATAGCTAAAATTAGTGAAAATATTAATGAAAATAGAATTTTAGAGCAAATTAAAAATAAACTATTCTATCCTGTTATTCTGTTCTACTTTTATTTAGTTACTTATTTGTATTTAGGACAGGGTACAGGGTCTCACTGCAATGACTTGCAATGTCCCTCCTGTTTTCAGCCTTCCAAGTGTTGGGATTACAGTCCTGCACCACCACGTCCAGTCTCAATTGCCCTCTCAGCATGCCCCCTGGGTGTGGGGGTGGGGTCAGCATGGCAGGCTAGAGGATTGAACTCCCAGCCCCTGCATCTGCCTAAGCAGGCACTTTAATCTGCTGAGTTATTTGGCCAGCCCTATTTGTTTTAAATCTTCCACAATTTGTTACAGATTGACTAAAAAGTGAACATATTCATTATTTAAAAACCACAATTAAGAAGCACAAATATTGGGCCTGGGAGATAACTTGTTGGTCTAACAACAAGTGTTTTTCGAAAAACACTGATGTTTTCCACCTGGTCTTACATCCAAAAAGTATTTTGAACTGTAGCATCACCCAATATAATCACTTGCCCAAATCCTCACCTTTGAACACATGAAGCCTTGGAGTACATTCTACATGTAAGCCATAGCTTTCTTCCCTTAAACCCCCCCAAAACAAAACACAACAAACAAACATACAAAAACCCCATGTTAAACTCTGCAAAATGCAAAATATATCTGGTCCAATTGTAAGAGTTACTAAAGTTTTCTCAGTTCTCACGTGTCTGCAAGTCCAAGTCCAGACTCCTATGATATACAAAGCAAATTCTTAGCTGTGAGTCCCAGTAAAAACCAAAAAGAATCAGAGGACTAAAGTGCCTACTTAGACGGGATTGGGTTTCCATCTCCAGCATGCTGTGCCAGACCTGGTGTTCCAACTGTGACTGAGACTGGGTGTGGTGGTGCAAGCCTGAAATCCCAGTGCTTGGGAAGCTGAGTACAGGGGAATCACTATGAGTCCAATCTGTGCAGTGAGACCCTGTAATACCTGTACTAAAAGTACAATCAATCAATCAATAAAATAAAATAAACTTTGAAATCTCCAATATACAATGGCACAAAGTAAACATTACAATTTTGAAAAGGAGGAATAGGAAGGTAGAATAAATGGGAAAAAAGCAAGACCGAAGTTCAACAGGAAAAACATTAAAATCTATAGCTCCATGTTGTACATTTGGAGCAAACTGTGGTGAACCCTCATGTTCTGTCTCTTCTGGTGTGTCTTCACTCACTGTCTGCATCTTTTCTTAGTAGTATTTTCTTAGTAGGCTTCTCTTCTTGTATTACAGAAAATTTTCTCTTGACTTCTTACACACATGCCTGTTTACTGCATTCACACATGATCCCAGAATCTCATTCTCTTCTTGTAAGAATGGAAGTCAGATTGGATTGCCATTGAATCCCCTTAACCTCATTTTAACTCAGTCATCTTGTTAAAGACTATCTTTAAGTGCTATTGTCAGGCAGTCCAAATAGCTCAGTGGATTAAAGCTCCCACTTAGTTAGATGCCAGAGCTAGGAGTTCGATCCCCAGGCCATGCTGGCTCTGCCCCTGGGGCTTAGTGAGACATCAACTCAGACTGGGTGTAGTGGCATGCACCTGTAATCCCAGCACTTGGGAAGCTGTAAACTGGAGGATCACTCTGAGTTGGATTTACCCAGTGAGACCCTGTACACCCTGACCTGAAATACAAAAATAAATAGATAAATAAATGCTATTGTTCCTGAGGTACTTAGGGATTGGAATTGTACTATTAGAAAACTGGGGGTGAGAAGTGGGAATAACTCAGCTCCGCAATGCAGTGATAGAGCAGTTAACATTACACGACTAGCCACCTCAAAGGAAAATGAAGGTTCTTGAGTGAAATGAGTTAAGAAAAAAACTAATACAATTCTACTTATACCTCAATACAATTCTGTAACTTAATAATCTGCCTATATAGAAATGTTTTAAAAGCAACATATATAAAATATTTGGGGCATGAAAGTTAGAAACAATGATAAAGAGCCAGAACAGAAATGGACATGTGTAAAAGAATAACAAATAAATCTGAGGATATAGCTCCATGGAAAGCGCCTTCCTGGGAAGCAGGGAATACTGAGTTTAACTGCCAGTAAAAAAATACACCAAAAAGCAAAAAACTCAAAGAAATGAATTTATGTATGCTAATTATGATTGTATTCTATTAACTGGGGTGTTTGATTAAAATCATCTCTGAAATTGAGATTAAAATTTAAAAAGCTGGCCATCAAATGTGCACAGAGAGCTATGTTGTATAAACATGCATTAGATTTAGATTTGAAGACAGATTTAAACATTGAGTTTACATTGACGAAGACATTGTTAATTTTATATCTTTAGGTCGTTACACTATATAATAAATTATTGAGGTTAAATGATGCTGCCAAAAAGAGGAACAAAGATTTTTAAAAGGACTGCTGGCTAGAAGGAGTAAAATAAGAAATCAGTTTAGAGACTGAAGTATAAGTATGAGTAGCTACAGAAAAACTAAGTTGTCTTACAATTCTGATATTTCAGAAATGAATAATCTCAGAAAAAGAATATGACAGAATCTGGGGCCTGACTTACGTTCATCTGTAAGGAATAGCAAGCTGGGGGCCAAGACAAGTGACTATTTATGGTAACAAGCAAAGAGAATGACAGTATGCCCACCTTGATTTTTTTGTTATCTTCAAAAAACCTAAATGGATGAAGTGATTACTGACCCTAAGTATGATGGCTTCAATTTGTTTTTTGCCTTTGACAAAGGAAAAGTTCAGGATATCCATGTATTTTAAATACAGATAACTCCAAAGGAGTTGCCATGTCAAAGTGAATTTATTATGTTTCAGCCACAGTTCTTTTCTATTCATTTTTCCCTGCAATTTATGCATAAAATCCATGCCCACTGAGATTTCCATCTGAACACTTGAAGCTTCGTAGCCAGGAAGCACAGCAGTGAATGGTAAGGAATAATGTGTGTTCTTGCATAAGAAACCCACATTCACTGCCTGCTTTCTTCCAGGGTGTGGCCTCAGAACTGCTGGGGCCTTATCAAATATTTAGCTCAAGTCCTCATAAACAAACCAACAGGAAAAATGTAAACATCACATAGAGCACTGAGAAAGACGGGTTCTCTTTAGGACACTGGTAGCAAATTTAACTGAAGTTGCACTCTGGCAACTGATGACAAATGCCTGAACCTTAGGGTTTGGTCAGGAAATACAGAGTTTAATGTCATTTTCTTCTACTTGTTGGTTAAGCCAAAAAAATTATATTGAATTGCTTAGATCTTGCTTGTAGATTATTAGATTTACATTTTAATTTACTTTGATAATAACTTCATTATTTACAATGAATTTGTATAACTTACTCTCTATAAATGACCTCATCAATTCATTACACTCTGAAGTAAACGCTCACTCGTGTATGTATTCTTATTATTCTAAATACAGAAGAGTATTGTTCCCTAGAAAGACAGTTTCCAGATATGGAAATAAGAATTGAAGTTTAGGGGCCAGGGAGATGGCTCAGTGGAATAAGCACTTCCCTGGCAAGCGCAAGGGCCTGAATTCAATCCCTGGTTCAAAAAAAAAAAAAAAAAGAATTGAAGTTTATTTTCACACCTAAGTGGATAAAATCAAACACATACCACTTGGTCATTTTATTAAATTTTTATATATCTTTCCTAGATATTTTTCAATTTTGTATACAAGGAGCAACAATCTGGAGTCCATAGTTTATTAAAGGACATTGAGTGCCTTATAGGAATCAAGGACTTTAGTTTATTCCAAACATCCAGGATCAAGGGAGGAAGAGAAGAAAGAACATTCTGTTATCCTACTACAGAAAGCATTGTTGTGTCCTCCTCTTTTCTAAACTTGTAGTTATTTTTTGGAAACTCGGTCAAAAGCTTCTGAATTAGAGTTTTAGTGCCCCTGGAGTCTACTACAAGAAAATGATGACTCTGTGGTAGAAAGAAAATGGATTTAGAAATCAAATCCTATTTCCAATTCCTACTCATATGAACAAACTGAGCAAAGAGGCATAACTTCGTAACAATTGCATTGTCTCTGATAGTGGATAACACAAGCTTGCCTTATATATGTAACAGGGTCCAGATGAGAAGAAAATGAAAGTGCATATATAATAAAGTTCTATGTGAAACATGGTATTAATACGTATACTGAATACATACATTTGACCTATCACCAGTTGATCCTTTATGTCTTAAAGCAACATGAGAATGTCAACATTCCCTTTTGTATTATCCAATTTAGCACTGTCATATTTTTCAAGAAAGTGTGCTGGTTGTACTTGCATGTATTAGTGAGTGACCATTTCAATTATTTTTTGGCTTCTTCCCCACTATTTTCAAATTAATATTTTGTTTTTCTATTTCTA
>NW_004524579.1:15449363-15450647 GCF_000260255.1 Octodon degus | reverse complement strand
TTAATATTTACCTTGAAAAAGAGTAATGGAATTTTAAATTAAAAAATTTTTAAATGTAATATATTTTTTAATGTCACAAAGCAGTGAATTTGAGTATAAAATCCCAGTTCTCTTGCTAAAGTACTTACAACTTTTCTTATGTTTTTGTTATTTTTCTTTTGTGGCAGGGACAAAATACTTGACACCCAAAATTAAGGAAGGCAAGCTTATTTAAGTAGAGGTTTTAGTCTGTAATCAGCTGGCTCCAAAGCAGGTTGCCTGGTAGAGGGCATCATTTCATGGCAGTGGAAAACAGCAAAAAGAGCAAGAAGGGGAGGAGCATGGGTCTTTTCTTTCCTAATATCGCCTATGGGCTCTCCACCCTAGGGCGGGAGTAATGTTCACACCATCTCTATGACCTCCTCTTGCACAAGCTGAGAAGGTTTAAAAAGTGAGGACCCTGAGCCCCTGATCAATGGAGCTAGAAAGTGTTTCCTAAGGTGAGGGCATGAAAAAAATAAGTCCAGATGTAACAGCTGTGCAAAACGTCCTCGCTCATGACCACATGAGGCTGTCGTGCACATCCAGACAAACCAGAATGCCTTCCACCATGTATGGTAGTAGAAGCATTAAAGGACATTTTTAAGGCCAAAAAGCTTGAAGGTAATAGGAATAATTGGTGTTCTAATCAACATTTCCCACCCATAGAGGGGTCTAGTCCACTTAGTTGATTTTGGCTGGCTCAGAGTGAGCATTTCTTCCAAAATTATCCTAAACTTAATAAATCCTAACTGAAGAAATTTAAGACACTGCTAGCTATGATGAAACCAGAGTGCAAATGGAAAACCACACACACACACACACACACACACACAGTACACACACAGTATCTTAACTCAGATATATTTGCTATATTTTCTACATCTAAACATTAAGGAAAATAGAAGATAAAAATGTTACATTAGGCAATTCAAGACTTTAAAGGTGAAGACACACTGTGAGTATGGTACACTGAAACCATTTGAACATAGATCACAAAAGAAGTGCTGATCCTGCATAACAGGATTTCTGTAAAATCCACCTTAAATTATTCTTTGTGTTGAATGAGAAATGAACTTAGTAGATAGCATATGTCAAATTGAGAGTGTTGTGAAGTAGTTCTTGAGGCAGTTAATGATGCAGAACCATAACAGTAATACTTGCCTACTCCTAAAACTTCTATAAATGTACAATAGACCAGAGGACCACTGGACTTATTGGCACATTTAGATACACACAGTAATCATATTCATCATGTAGAATATA
>NW_004524579.1:15432190-15449263 GCF_000260255.1 Octodon degus | reverse complement strand
ATTGCTACAGGGTCAATATACATAGATAAAACTACATGGATAAAACTCTTAGTGATTCTCTTGTGTTCTTGTGTTCGGCCTCCCAAGTGCTGGGATTACAGGTGTGCAGCACCACACCCAGTTTAAGTCACCATCTCAGCACGTCCTGGGACAGGGCCTGCAAGGCATGCTGGGGATTGAACCTCAGCCACTGCACTCTGTCTAAGAGGATGCTTTCATCTACTGAGATATCTGTATGACCCTGTTCCTGTATACATTTGATTTGGTTTTTTTTTTGTTTGTTTTTGTCCATTCCTCTCTCACTTCAATTTATCTTCCCTTTGCTGTTTACAAAGCCCTGTTTCCATTTTAACCCTCTTAAAATAATTTTTCTGTTCTCTTCCCTGCTTTCCCTCTTTGCTAATGCCAGTTCTTTTATCCCTGTGAAAAAATTTATTCCAAGTTCACAATATTTTTGATACATTTTTATTTTTATTTGCTTTTTTAGTTTTTCATACCTAAGAGACAACGTGATGTTTGCTCGTGTGATCCTGGCTTATTTTGCTTAAGAGTATGGTCTGAAGGTCCTTCTGTTTAGCTATAAATGCCTAAACTTTATCCTTCTTTAAGGAAAGGAAATCTTTGTTCATTTCTCAGTTGCTAGGCTTTTGGAGGGTATTTTGGAAACGGAACTCTCCTCCACTACTGGTGAGACTGTACACTGGTGCAACCATTGTGGAGATCAATGTGGGGATTCTTCAAAAACTAGGATGAGAGATCCCATTAGACCCATCTATTTTCCTCAATATTTTCCAAGAAAAATTAAAAACATTGTACCACAGTGATATGTGTGTATGCATATTTAAAGCAACACAATTTATAATATCTAAACCTTATAATCCACTCCTCACTGTTTAGTTGATAAATACATAGCATAATGTCCAAGTTCCGGAAATAATGATTTTCCTTAAGGAACTTACCAGTTAACTCAGGTCAGTGCCATAGTGAGCTTGAAAATGGTTTCACAGAGACTATCTAAATAAAAAAAAAAAAACAGAGAAAAATGAAAGACTAAGATACTATAAACACAGCACCCAAGCACTATGGAACAATATAGATGAATATATAGATAGATAGATAGATGGATAGATAGATAGACAGATAGAACCAGAAGGTAAAGCAACAAATACAGTAGAATAGAGTTTTGAAGAATAATATCCAACAAATGATCCAAATTGTTATAGATAATAAACCAGAAATACAAAATCTCTGAAAATATCAAAGATAGAAACCAAAAGCAAGCAAACAATCAGCCTAAAGTTCAATAAAGAAACTGAACACTGAACTGTATCAAATTGAATCTACTAAAAGAGAATTTTTAAGGAAAACAATTCTATCTGTCTGTCTGTCTATCTGTCTTTCTGTCTATCTATCTGATATATATATATATATATATATATATATATATATATATTCTTACAGTTTGCTTCTATATGTCTTTCACAGCCTCATGTAGTCATAGAGGTAAGATTCTAGAGTTTATGATTGATTCATGATCCACTGCTGATGAGATTAAGGCAGGCAGCCTGTATACAACTTATGGGACTGTAGTGGTTGATCAACTGTGTCAACTTGAGAACTTAAAAGCTTAACTAAGTTGGTTCAGTAGTTCCACACTTTAGAGCATGGAGGCCCCAGCCCAAAGTGACTCATTACTTACAGGATATAAAAGGGAATTGAGGAATGATGGAGGTTCCATTTTCTGGGAAGAGCTCCAGTCTTCCACAGTCAGCTTGGACTTTGTCTCCTGGCGTCCAGCTCAGACTCTTTGGCTTCCACCTTGGATCCTTCAGCCTTCCTATATGGAATCATCAGACCCCAGTCTCAGACCCATGTGCCTCCTGATACAGATTTGCTCTGAACACTGTAGTGAGCTCCAGACCTTGGGCTGAATCTTTTAGTCTTCAGTGAGCAGACACCCTGTATACACTTCCTCATGTCACTCTGGCTGACTATCATAAGCCAATCTTGTAATTTCTCATACATTTGTGCACTTTGTGTTATTTCTGTTCCTTTAGTAAAACTCTGACTTACACAGGGACCAAAAGAAGTCTCTCTCTCGCTCCCTCTCCCTCTCCCTCTCCCTCTTTCCCTCCCCCCTCTCTCCCCGCTTCCTCTTTCCCTTTCTCCCTCTCTCCTTCTCCCTCTCTGATTGCCTTTCTGCAGAACAAGGTTAACAATCATCAAATTCTGTTTTTCCTTTGGAACTAGGGATTGAACTCAGGCCCTTGCGCTTGCCAGGGAAGCACTTGTTCCACTGAGCCCTCTCCCTAGGCCCCATCAAATTGTTTAACTATAAGTCATATACATCAGGAAACAATAATGATAATTCTTTAAACTGTTGACCAAAAAGAAAAACCCAAATCCTTTCAATCTAGAAATCTGGGTCTGGGATATAGTTCAGCAGTATAAGAACCTGTCTAGAAATCAACAACTAGAAAAATGTCTTTCAAAAACTAAGAAGAAATTATGTCTTTGAAACTTACCTTCTCTGTAATCATTGGTAAAGTACAAAGAGTAGACACACATAAGACACTTTCTCTACATTAAATAATAGTGTGATTCAGAGGGTTGGGGTATAGTTCCATGGTAGAACACTTGCTTAACACCCCCACGGCCAGTATGAGGCAATATAGTCACCCAGAAATATTTTTTTTCTATTTGAACCATCAATTTAAGGCTTACATACCTTCCCCTTGAGATTATTTGTATAAATACATTGAAGTGTTAGAGTACTTTTCTATTGCTAATACTTCAAGCTTGAAACTACATATTTATCCTTCTTTAATGATAGATTTTTACATTAAAGGTTTACAGTAGCAATAGGGCCTTTGTGCAGTTATCTTTTTTTAAAATTTATTTTTTAAAGTTTATTTATTTATTGTGTGTGAGTGTGTGTGTGTGTGTGTGTGTGTGGCCAGCTCAGCCCACCTAGGGGCGGGGCTGGCTGGCATGTAGTGCTGGGGGATCGAACCGTGGTCCCTGTGCTTTTGCTAAGCTTGTTCTAAGTAGGTGCTTTAGACCACTGAGTCATCTCACCAGCCCCTGTGTAGTTATCTTAAACTTGAGGAAATATATATATATATATATATATATATATATATATATGATACATGTGATCTATGCTATATCTGTGATCATATATCTAGCCAAGCTTTACTCCCTAAGTAAATAGGTACAAAAGCCTATAATGGGCTCCAGTAATTCAGCAAGTTGTAATGTGTATGTAAATGAAGGCCTCATTCTGTTCTCAAAGGCAACATTGTTTCCATGCTCCAGAAAGGAAGGAGGTGAGAATTACATATTACTGTTATTTAAAATAAAGTTATGATTATCATTAGAATCAGAATCTGACACTGAAAATTATACTAAATTTTTAATGAAAATTCTTTTTGAGCATCTGTTTCAAGTTTGTCAAGTAGCTGAAAATCCTTTTACCTAAGTATTAACATTTTTCAGAAGATAGGTAAAAAAGGAAAAAAAAAAAAACAACTCTCCCATTTTTAATGTCATTTTCTGATAATTTAGCTGGAAGACATTCAGACACTCAAGACTGGGTGTCAATTGACTGGAAAGAACTTCTTTTTGGTCAGGGAAAAATAATTCATATATCAATGTTATTTTAAGTGATTCCTTTGAGTGATGATATGTAACCACCTGGGAACGAAGAAGTGAACCCTAGCGGGCTGCGCTGTTCATTTATAACTGGATCAGGAGCCCTGAGCCAGAATGTCAAATCATGTGCCCTATAAAAAATAAGTCCCCAAACTTTCTGAAAGTGGCTTAATGCAATAACATGAAGTTCCTTGTATTTTTAAACATCCTTAAGGAGCAGGACTATAGGAAGTATTTGTAACTTTGAGCATATCAACTAACCTTCTATATGTGCAAGCTTCCATCTGGTTACCAGTGTGCATAGCAATTAGCATTTAGCTTTAGCTCTGTTAACTGTATGGGTTATAGAGTACACATCTCTGTCTATAGAGCCACGCGTCCACTCACCCATACTGCTGATTGGGATGCTCGGAGTGACTGGAGAGGGGTGAAGGCAGGAATGGTGCTGGAGTTGGGATATTCCAGAGTTTCATATTCCATTTGAAGGCAAACTTCATGTATAGTGATCCCTAAGTCTTAATAGAAAAAATAATTTCTCCCTCCCCTTACTTTTTTGGAGTCTTATTTGTACTCTAACATAATCTCTATCCTAAGACAAATTTTTCCACTTTTCATTGTGGTGTCTATATTTTTTTTTTAACTTTTACAAATTCACATGTGGAAAGAATGACCAAGGACAGAGCTACCATAATTAAAATATGTAAAATGATTCAACAATTCCAATTCCATTGTAATTTCTTTGTCCTTTGACTATGTGTTGTTAGGAGTTTTTATTGAAATACAAAAATCTCACTATAATAAGAAATGATTTAATTTCCATGTTTTAATACTGGCTAAGTTGTGTGACCTTGAAAATTATATCCCAATTCTTTCATCTTCAATTTAACAACATAAATATATTTATCTTTAAGCTGTATGAGATGGTAAAGTGAGTTATATAAGTCAAGTTCTTATAAGAATGCCTGATATTCAGAAACATTCCTTAAATATTATCAAGTCTCAAGAATCATACTTAGTTTACAAATTCGATCCACTTTTCTTCTAAATAACAGGAGAAAAGACCAAAACTGGCTTAGCTAAAGGAAAGAAATTAACTGAGTCATGTAACTGAAATGCACAAGGCCCAACACGGATTCAGTCATAAAATGACAGTCTTAAACCGTCTCGACAATGTCTGATTTTGTCTTTTGTGCCTCATGTTTGCAAATTTGGTGAAGACTTTTTCTGCTCAGATATGAGCTGTGTTTGGTCACAAGATGGTTTTGTTAGTTGTCAGGATTACACAGTTCTCAGTGATGTCAAGTAGAAAAGAACAAGAGACAGTCACCAATATTTTCAGCTAAAATGTTACTGCTGAGCAATCTTTGAACCAATATACAAACTCAAAACACTGCACAACTGATTGGCTTTTATTTTATTTATATCACTTGCTTGAATGGGATAGTCAGGGTCTCTGGCAGCATATGTACTGATTCAGATCTGGAGTATGGAGAGACTTGGTTCTAGCTCAAGATTTTGAACTCATTGTTCAGGAAAGGATGGGACTGCTGAGGTTCAGAAACAGCTGATACCCACAAAACCTGAAAATTAGAACTTAAACTAGAACTAAGTTGGTAATCTTTACATATGTATGGGATTTATTGGAAAGAGACAATAGGAAATTAGAAGACTGTACAAATAATAGAAATAAATGGATAAACAATGATGATATACACCATGTTTATAAACTTTTTTTCAGTTTGGGGAACAATCTCACTTGTGCAACTTCACGTTCTGTAACAATTGTCTTAGGTTCTGCGCTCAGCATTGTAATTAGGGGGAAACTGAAGTTTAGTCCTCTTAAACACTTTTCCCTAAAGCTACATAAATGCCTTGAAGATCCAAGTTCTGAAACCGAGAACGACTAACATTTAAACTCTACCACTTTTCTAGTATCATTCTCTTAGGGAGCTCTCACCAGTGCTCCATAGCATGCAAAAATCATGAGAAAGGGATACTCATATTAAGTGTTGATACCTTAATAAGATATGTGTAGAGGATAAAAATTGATAAGCAATGCCTGTTTGATACTTTAGAATACTTCTTATGATACTGCTATAAAAACTCTTGAGAGTGGGCGAAAGACTTGGTTAATGGAAAAAATGATTAGAGGTAGAAAGCCGCTCAGCAGCTCTAATGGTCTCAATTTTGTTCACAAAGTAACTTATAAACCATTCAGAGTATTCTAGCAGCACCTCCTTCTCTTGATTTATAATCTCTTTTTTATGGGTTCAGAATGGAATCAATGGTCTGGAAGAGCACAGGAGGGTAATGCTTCCCAGAAGAGATGATATTAGAAAAAAATGTGCTGTCTTTGCAGCTTTTGATACACTTTCTCATTGGTCTACACGTTGTTTTCTTTCTCAACTGCGATGTGGAAATGTACGACCAGAGGGTCTCAATAAATTCTCCAATGTGTGACCGGCTAATTTTATTAACATCCATTCCCTTTGAAATTATGCCGCATTTACTTGGTAGCAGAAGGAAATGGCATGAATGGGGAGGCTGTGGATGGAGCTCTGCAACCGTGACGAGAGGGCTGCTTCTACGATGACGGGGACTTCCAGGCTTCGCATTTCTTTGTGGATTTAGTTTCAATAGAACCAGACTTTGTTATATCTGCCTTCCTTTCAAAGCACCCCATTGAGGAAAACATCCCAATAATTTTTATTTATCTTTATCTTACTCATTTAATTTGCCAGTTGCAATTTGTTATCAGTGCCTTTCTAATGAGAAATTTTTTTTTGTGTGTGTGTGTGTCATTTGCAGCCTCTTTTGTGGTCTTCATTTGCATGAGTAAAATGGTTCTAGCAACCTCTGTTCTGGATTTGGAAGTACTATGGTAGCCTTCCACAAAGTAAAACTAACCTTAAATTCATGAAAATTTAATGTACTACTATCCAGCTATCCTAAAGAGCCATTTATCCATTCATTTAGCCAATTATTATCAAGCCTTAAGAAATGCTATTACCTGAAATTTCAAAGATGTTCCCATTGCTCTTACCAAAATCTGTCACCCCAGATTGGGCCTGTTGGTTACCAGCTATTTTACTTAAGGCTGTTATTTGTCATAACAAAGAAGTTCATCATCTCTCTGTTTAGAAGAGTCCAACTGTGTGTCAGACTCTGTAATATACTTGTCACTCCTGCTATAAGGCATAGAAATGAAAAGTAGTCATAAATGTTATTTTAAATATGTGATTTATATCAGTTTCTGCCTAAGGCTAATTTAAATAAATTATGGTAAAATAGCTAATTTTCTCTTTGACTTTTGTCTAGTGAATATAAATAATTTAAAGATATAAATTAATGATTATCTGGTAAGCTCCTATAATGGTGCCATGATTGTATTATAAAGATTGAGACTGTATATCACTGAATAAATTATAAAAAATGCAAAAAATAAACCTCAATGCTTAATTTCCAAAATCATATACTAAATCATTGTGGTCGTGCTTTTAATCATGATGTGGAACTGTGCTTCATTAAGCCAAGATGAAAAGAAGACGGCCAGGAGCTTGGTCTGGACAGCGACGCCTCAGATGCCACAGCGGCATGGATGATGGCCAAGATCGGGAGCAGCACTCTATTGATTGCAAGTAATCACTGCCTTGCTCTAGAAATAACTACCAAATACAGTCAGAAGCATCAGTTGTGTGCTTAATCCAAGAAGAAGAATAAATTCACACTTCAGTAAGCAAAGGTTCAATGAGGTCCGTCAGTCAGTGAGTCAGGTCTCCCTTCTGCTAGCATAACAGCTCAGCCACTGGCAGCCTTCATGGTTTACGGAAGCCGCTTTTTGCTCTAGCTTTTAGTGGAGCAAAACTGATTTTCATTAACTGCATACAGCTATGAACATCTCTCTTCCTGTATGTCCTAATTCACAATATATTTTGATGCCTGCCAATCCAGAAGTTCTTACCCACTGGAGACTGCAAAAGTTTTGTGACTTGGGGAATATGCATGGTTCCTACGGAAACCAGAAATCCATTAACTCTATTCTCATGAGATACTCAAGAGTTAAGCATGAGCGTCACAGACAAAGAGAGGGAAATCCGTAGACCTCCAGGATGAAGCGGTTACCCACAGTCCACATGAGACAGAGGCACACAGCAGCTCTACTCTCCACTCACTCAGACGACTGCTCCAGGAGAAGTGGCCTCCTAGAATCCTGGGCCTGCAGCCCCTCCAAGAAGGGAAAAGGGACAAGAACGGAAAAGGAAAGAGGAAAGTGGAGCATGAACGAGCTCCAGAAAGATAACACAAAGCTTCCAAACTGCCAGGTTTTAAAGTCTGTATCTGCCAGGGTTAGCACAAATCTTTTATCATTCACAAATTTTGAGTTTTGGTTAATTATTTGAATTAGAATTCTTCCATTTTAAGATAGGTGGGAGCCATTAAGAATTGGCTTTTGTGGAGGTAGTTCTAGGCTACATCTAAAACTAAATTTAATATTAAAATTCTAAGTGCTTTAGTAAAAGTATAAATCGCTAGTTACTAGTTAATGTGTTATTAAGGTAAAATGAGAGCATTTTTAGTATCAATTTCTTGATTTTTCCCTCTTAACTTTCAAAATCCACTACTGATAAGTGCAAGATAAAGTTTGAATACTTTGTAGTAATTCTATTAGATAAGAACTGATGTATATTAGACAAAATTAGGAAGATTAATTTATACATGTAAATAATTATATATGGAAGTTTGAATAAAATTATGTATCTATCTCATTAACTGGCTAATGGTTGTTTAGTAAATATTCAGGATAGCAGTATATGTTTTGTGGATGGTGAGTAGGAAAATCTCAAAACATTCAAAAAATGCTGAAGGCAACCAACTTCCCTTCCTTGCTTTTCAGTATTATTTGTTTTCTAGAGTGAAGCATTTTAATGTTTAGACTCTGAATAATTTGTATTAGAATCAACTGGTAGCTAAAGACAACCAGTTAGAATGGGGTTTAGGAGGCAAACTCAAGATTTTCCATAGAATCTTGAACTTATATATCAGTACCCAGGTGGGCGATCTGGGAATGGGTATTTGTAAGAAATTCCACAGATGGCATGTGTGCACAGCACACTCATGCCACCTGACGCTTTCTCCCACTGTGAGGCGTCTTTATGCCTCCAGGTCACTGGCACCAGTGACTTACACACACATAATGTACAGATGATTAAATTTGATTTGCCACCATCAATCAAAGTCAATTTTTTATTGTCCTTATGATAGAGAAATAATTTTGTCTAAGAACAAAATCAAAGTACAACTGAATCTCTTTTAAGAAATTACCATGAAATAAACATAGATATAAATGAAACTGGAGAGGAACAGGTATGTGAGTTTAGGTGGCCTTCCTGGGACCTCTGGACCATCTTTATCTCTAGGCCCTGCCACAGAAATGCCAATACAACAGAGAGGGCCAGGTCTTAAGTATAAGGTATCTTGGGATGTCTTGTTATTACATTTATCGAAGACCTTGTTTTTTGCTTTTTGGCTTAAAAATGACCTTATTGAGGCACATTTGGAACACATAATTGCAAGCATTTAATACATACAACATGATGTATGTGGGTACATGTGTATATCCAAGGAAACAGGATCATAAAAAATAGAACAGGCAAATGCATCACTGCAGTAACTTTTCTGTTGTTCGGATTTTTTTTTTCTTTTTTTGGCTTTTTGTTGTTGTTGTAAGAACACTTAATGAAATTTGCACTATTTAGGGGAAAAGATGAATATTTTACATTTTTCTATTTCATTTCACATTTGCAAGGATAAGTTGTATTTTGTTTACTTCCTTCATCAATTAAAATACAGTAAGTTGGAGACATTTACAAGGCTATCCTTATGGGTTTAAACACAAAAAGTGACTAATCTATTTCAAAGAACTGTACAACTTTAACAGGAGGTAATCTTGGTCTTTGTTTTCTTTTCTTCTTTCTTTCACTACTAACAATTGATCCTAGGACCTCAGACATACGGAGGGAGTACTCTACTAGTAAGCTATATCCTTAGCCATTTTTAATATTTTTTGACACACATATCTTTAATTTGGCCAGAATTGCCTAGGACTTGTGATCCTCCTGCTTCAGCTTCCACATATTTGGGATTACAGGTATTGATCACCAACCAAAGCGGTTCAGAGATACAGTACAAAAAGCTATCATTTGGATGATTCAATTGCGTCAACTTAACTTTCTTATCAACTGCCTAAGAAACTGGTATTTGACTACTCCATGACTGGAGTCCCAAAGCAAGCACTGTAATGGGCAATGGTAATATTTTTTAAAATTATCTTGTGCGTAAGTGCATAAACAATGGCTTGCCAGGTCTCATAGTCATCCATTTATTTGATTTTTAGCACTGCATAATTAGCTTATCTTTTGCATCTGAAATATTTTTTCCAGTCTCCTTGAATTCATTCATTGGGCCTTCCTACTTCATGAACCATTCTCTCTTAGTTTAACTTGAACCCATTTCCCACACTGTCCTCAAAATTTCCTCTATTTTATTATTTTTATTTTTTATTTTTTATTTTAGGGAAGGGTCTATAGGGTGTTCAGGTTCTTATTTCTAGATTGAACTCATAGTGATCTACCTGTTTACAGCCTCCCAAAAGCTGGGATTATAGGAATGGACCACCACCCCCAGTCTCAATTGCAGTCTCAGAGTGCCCCAGGGCAAGGCCAGCACAGCAGGCCCAGGGATCCAAGCCCCAGCCCTGGCACCTGCTTGCAGGCCCTTTAATCCACTGAACTATTTGGCAGGCCCAATTTCCTTTATCTGAACGCATGCACTAGGTGGCCATGGTGGTCCATGACTATAATCCCAGCACTCAGCAAGGAGGCTGAAGCAGAAAGATCCTCACAAATTGAAGACCAGCCTGGGCTACAAAGTGAGCTTAAGGTCGGCATGAACTGCATAGTGAGACACTGACTCAAAAATTTAAATATAAATAAATAAATAATAAATTCATCTACTATGTGAAACTGTTCATCTCCACATCATTTAACTGTCCAAATAAACTTTGGACAGACACATTTCTACTGCTTATGTTTTTTTTGTTGCCTTGACCTCTATACCAATGTATCTACTTGCTCTTTCTCATTTCTGTTTGGGTAGTTATCCAAGCATCTCAAACAACATATTCAAGTGAACAAATGAAGACATTTTTAAATATGCATTCCTTTTTACAATCTCTCCATCTCAAGTGATCGCATATGTCAAAGGTAAGTTTTATTCTCAAGTCCTGTGTTGTACACACCATTGCCAGCAAATCAGGTTTATTTTGTTATTTTTAATTTTTTTACTGCATATGTTTGCAAGGCATTCCATTTGGAGAACTGATACATACACACATCATGGCTTGATCATTCCCACTTTTTAGGCTTCTGTCCTTTCCCAGATCTCCTTCACATCTCTACAGAATCGATCTCCTTTTCTTTTTTTTTTTTTAATATATGTCTTTTAGTTTACTTTTTGAGTAATTATATTTTGGGTCTCTGATATTAAAGGAAATACGACATGTGACCTTCAATAACTGCTTTATTCCACATAATATCATGGTCTCAAGATTCATGTATTTTCTTACAAATAATGATGGTTTTTTTGTTTTTTGTTTTATTTTAAGAAGGGTCTACAGGGTGTTCAGGATCTCATTACTAGCTCGTCCTAGTGATTCTCCTGTTTACAGCCCTCCAAGTGCTGAGATTACAGGTGCGCGACACCACGCCCAGTCTCAATCACTGTCTCAGCACTCCTCAGGGCCGGGGCCAGCATGGCAGGCGCAGGGATACAACCTCTGGCCCCTGAGCCTGCTTTCAAGCGCTTTAATCCACTGAGCTATTTGGCCAGCCCTGATGATTGGTACTTTTTAATCGAAGTAAGATAGTTGCCTTGGCAACCCAAGTAATAATTTTGTTTATGTTTTCATATAAAAAGAAAACTAGCAACTGTGTTCCAGGTATTGACTAATTTGGAAGGTTATTTTTACCATTTAAAATTTTTAAAAAGTATGGATCATCACAATAGCAATTAAAATGCAACTCAAGTAGGCACCTCTGTGCCAATAGCTGCCCCCCATTATTATGACTTCAGAACTCAGTATACCAGATTTTGTTGTGCTGGTCATCCCCAATGAACTGATGTGTGGAAATCTCCGTGCATTCAGTCACAGGGTAGCTGTGACAGATCAGCAGCTCCCCAGAGACAAGTCCTACCACTTTGTAAGACACGTTTATCTATATGGGGAGGGAAATAATTCAAACAAATAAAAATCACTCATTCCACTCACTTTGCCAATCCTACTCAAGACAGAGGAGAAAATAGATCTTTGTGCTCTAAATAAACACTTTCCAACAAATTGCTATAAGCGGCTAAGATTACAGGGTCATTCAAGGTCTCATTCTGGGAAGATATTAAAATAGAAGGGGAAAGACTTTTAAATCATGTAAGTTACAGACTTGAAAAGACAATCCTTTGAAGAATAGGTCACTGGTTTTGATATTAGGGAATCAGGTACGAGATGCACTTTGAGGCACTGTAGCCTAACCAAGCAGCTCACACATAGTGGTTTTCATTAAAAAGTTGCCATTTATCTTATCATGGCAAGTTTATCTTACCATGAGCTGTCATTGAAAGGATAGGGAAATGCTGTGACTGACTATAGCACAGAAGATATCAAAAAAAGACAGAAGGCAACTTTTAATGACAGGCACTATTCTCCAGGGCTTATTCACATCTCCAGACTCAGGAGCTGCGCCATCAATACCAACCTCTAGGACGGAGCTGAAAAGCCACATTAATAGAGAATTCTACATTAGTATTAGAATCTGGAAATCTTGGGGAAACTTTAATTCCTTTTGGAATTTGCCCTGTTCATACTGAAGTAAAAATTGCAGGAAGATGAAAAGCAAAGTTTCATTTCAATATTTTAATCTTAGTTTTTAAATAATGCATACATATAAAATTTGTGAATTTTCTGCATATGCTTTAACAGGTAAAATTCTATGGTTTTGACTCATGCACTCTTTAAATCAGTCTGCTTTTCTCTTTTTCTTAATTACCTTCTGAGACAACAAAGAAAGTCTCAAATAATAGGGTACATGGAGAACTTCAGAAGATAAGGAATAAAATAATAGTATTATTGTTATCACTGTTATTAATATTAACTAATAAAGTCCACTGTCCTTGTTAGTATATTCATATAACAAATCTTAACTAAGTAAGGAAATCATCTATATCAAAATCCTCCAAGTAAGAGGGCCAGATAGCTCAGCAGACTAAAGTGACTGCTAAGGCAGAGTTCAATCCCCAGAGTGCTGTGCCAGCCTCGCCCCCAGGGCACTATGAGAGGGCAATTGAGACTGGGCATATTGGCACACGCCTATAATCCCAGCACTTGGGAGGCTGTAAACAGGACTCTGATCTACATAGTGAGACCCTGTAGACCCTGTAAACCCTGTACTAAATACACACGCACACACACACACACACACACACACACACACTCCCCCAAGTAGATGGAGACCATTTTAAAAATTCTATTCAGTTAAATATCACATAGACAGATATTTTACCTCTACAAATGATAGCCAACATCCTTTACCCTTTGTGCTCCACAGTCCTTAAGAACCATTCAGAGTGTACTCTTTTGATTTCCCTGATTCAACCACATGGGCTAGTTTATGGGCAACTCTTCTTTTGTTGGCCCCTGAAAGAAATTTTTAACCTGGACACACATTTTGATATTTCTTTAAATATTTCATTCAGTTGATTCATACAAAAATCTTTCTCTCTCAAATTGATTTGAGGGCCAGCCAAATAGCTCAGTGGATTAAAGCACCTGCAAGCAGGCTCAGGGGTCAAGGTTTCGATTCCCAGCTCTCTGAGATGGCAATTGAGCCTGGGCATGGTGGTGGATACCTGTAATCTCAGCACTTAAGAGACTGTAAACAGAAGAATTACTATGAGCCCAATCTAGTAATGAGACTCTGAACACCCTGTAGACCTTTCCTAAAAAATAAATAAAAATAAAAATTGATATGAATTCCTTGAGAGAACATGTCACTAAAAGTTTTTTCATAGGCTTCAGAAGAAATCAAGTTCAGTAGGAAGTAAAAATATTAGAAGTCAGGGCTGGGAGATACCTCAGTGGCATTGGGGCCTGCCTGACTAGTGTTGGGTCCTGAGTTCGAGCCTCAGTACCACAAAAAAAGAAAGAAAAATTAAATCATTGGTAATGTTTTATGTTAAAAATATAATTTACATAAGAAATTCATAATTCTATCATTGTGTTTGCCTATCCTATATTACCTGATATTGCTCATATCAAATTGAGCAGTATGATAAAGCAAAGAATTTGTCAAACCTGAATTTTTGAATTGAATTTTTTAGAAAAATCAGTTATTTTAATTGGACCTCAGTTCCACCATATGTTGAACAATAAAATTGAACAATGAAATTAACAGCCAGACTTAGTTTTACTGAGCATGATTTTATTCAATTTGATGGTTAGGCCACGCTCCCTCATTTCAATGTACATTTCAGAAAACTGACCCCAAATATGTCCTAACCATGTGTAGTGAGATTGGCCATCATCCTCACAACAGAAACAAAGGAATAAACATTTAAAATAGAACGTTATCACTAATTGTTAATTGTTTTGCTTTAAAATCAGAACAATACTGGAAATATTTATACATGAAAATCATGCACAATTAGACTTACTTTTAATTCCACTTGGTGTTTCACTTCAGAGTTTTCTTTATATCCCCATTTACCAGAGGCTTAAAAATTCTGAAGAAGGAAGTTAACTAATTGTCCATTAGGTGCCATGGATCTTTCATGTATTTAAGGATGTCTCCTAGATGCAGTTCTTCTCATTAGACGGAGCTGTGAGATTTGCTGCTCACTTCCAGATGGGATCCTGGCTTCTGCAGCAATGGGCACTTAAGCTCCAGGAAGCCCTGTTTAGATGGGGATGTTTTAATAGAGCAGTCCACATCCACCCTCTCACTCTTGTCTAAGTACCTGCTGGTGACGATCGCTTTGCTTCCTGCTGCTCTAAATGGAGTCATAACAAAGAAGGCAACTTGTAGCACGGTCGTGAGCAGGGGATGTCTGCCTTCATCCGGTCACCCCCTCCCAAGGCTTTCGCTGTCCACCCCCATCCATGTAATCACTGTCAAGAAATCACATGGCCCCTCCAGTTACAGAATCTTAGCGATAAGTGTCAATATGTTTCTCCCAGCATTAGAAAAATAATTTTAAAAATTAAAAAGTTAAGTCATCTTTCCTCCAGCTCATTAGACATAGACAAGAAAGGCATAATGTTCTCCAAAACATATTTCAGTGCTTGATATAATGAAAGTTTTGGGATTTTATCTTTTCTCCAGAATCTTCTCAATTCACAGTCTTGTGGTAGAGTGGATGACAATAAGGTGCTACAGAGAGATAATCATTATTGCAAAAAGCTGTAAGAAATGAGGCTTGATTAGGTTAATGAAGAATAAGAAATGTAATCACAATTAATTAATGTAAGCTTTAAAAAAGTTTAGTTATATGCCTGGGTTTTTCTGTCAATCTCACTGATATTTTTCAAGTAGTATCAGGAATTGAGCTATTCTGAGGGATATATCAAAGAATCACAAGGTGTGACACGTGCCCTTAGAAGTGTATTTGGCTTAGGCAGAAAAATATGCATAAAGGAAAAATTGTATTTAAGCATAAAACAAACAGAGGAAAATGTGAACCAACATGAAATGTAGGCATGCCACTTAATGTAATCAAGTTTAAACTGGAACATAAAGCTTATATTTGCATTATCTATCCAGATTTTAAAGCCATTACGACAATTCAGGTTAGGGTCACGTAACAGTTTCTACTGGAATGATTTTTGAAGAAACAAGAAAGAAACTATAGGTTTGAAAAATGTAATGAAAAGAAGCTGAAATAAGTTCTTCAGCTCAGAGATTCTAATGTAAGCATTTAATAGGCAAGACATCGGTCTCTTTATCTCTTAAGTCCTGAAGGACTTCTCACTTCATTATTCACAGGGTCTCCATGCCCATCTGTTTTACTTTTCTTTATCTCAATTGTGTATTTATAAAATTGGACCCTCCACATTCAATAGCCTTAGGGTACAAGTACCAATAAAATTCCCATTGATTAAAGTATTAAAATACATGAAAAGGAACAATAGCCAACAGCAATAATGATTAAACACGTAAATATCAAACAAAACAAAATTGTATTAAAAAACAACAGGCTCCTCACATCTATCCCTTAAAAATGCGACAGGCCAGTTTAGAATGCAGGAAAAATTAGGTGAGCTGTAACTATACACAGCCTTGCCTATAAGATACAGTAAAACTTTCACATCATTGCTTGAGTCCATTTCTGGGAAGTCTCCATAAAAATTTCCTTCACTTCTGTTTTTTTATCAAACAAGATGAATAATGATTATCATAGAAAAATACTGTCTCTTAGGATTGTTATAAGGAAGAATAATAAAAATATTTAAAATGAGTTAAAAAGTTGATCTGATCGGTATTAATATTACCTGCTTATAACATTACTCATCATTCTAATGTTTTTGCTATGTATAATCCCTGTTTAATTGACTGTTCGATTATAGGAGCTATATTTTTACAGGTTATACTTTGTGGATGCAGATGTTAAATACTCTAAGTATAAAAATGCTTAGGATTCGGCTATGGTGTTAATATTTATGGCTGATGACAGGGTCAAAGATCAAATACTCTCTCTTCTGTGGTGCATTCTACGTGCTGCCCGAGATATTTTTAAAGGACTAATGAAATAATTGAGACTGAATTTCACTGATTGTATTAAGACTTCAAAAGGCATTAGCATATGTCTCTCTTGCCTCTTTCTTACCTAGACTTATAAACATAACTAGACAAATAACTCTTCCTAAAATGCCAGTTTATTTCCTTTTATCCTTTTATTTCTAAGTTAAACCATAGAGTTTTTCTTCTAATACTTTTCTCAGTGTCCATTTAAGTTATTTAACAGACACTAAAATGCACGAACACACACATAGCACTGATCATTCTGAAAATGCTAGATATCACTTTGCCCTCACTCATATTTTCCTGGAAATAATCAGTATCGTGGGTCTTTGTGCTCATTGCAAAAAAAATATGATGGGGGAATAATTCTTCAAAAATTAAAACAACTGTGCACGCTTCCCAGAAATGACAGTAATTATATTAATGTAGGTTGCTGATGCAGGTGCAATGTTAGCACCAGAGCAGTAGTTGAGTTGCTCTTTCTGATGGGCCCTGCGGAGGTGGCTGCCATATCAATAGTGGTCACAGGACTGGGACAGGAACAGGGTATCACAGGGACAGCTGACATGCACAG
>NW_004524579.1:15422555-15431665 GCF_000260255.1 Octodon degus | reverse complement strand
AGAGGCTGAAAACAGGAGAATCACTATGAGTCTGATCTAACTAGTGAGAACCTGTAGACCCTGTCCTAAATACATTAAATATTAAAAAATAAATAAAACTTAATCCATCTCATAATTTTGAGGGCTAGGTGGAATCTAATACCAGTAGGATTGTATATGGTACAGTTTTGTGACAAATTTTTTGAGGCTGTGGGTTCTTATAGCAGAGATAAGGGTATGTTCCTGTAAAAGGAGAAAGATGAAACAGTTATGAATTTAAAGGACACCTGATATGTTAGTAAATAAGCTTTTTGACAAAAAGAATATTGTTGGCATTACTGAGTACATAACTAGATTTTTTACCCAGAACAATAAAAATTGAAATACTAATCTCATATAGAGAGTCAAATGTGGGAGATTAGATAAGAAATTGAGGCCTCATTGACTTCCTCTTTGAGCACAAAACAGAAAATAGTAAGTTGTGCTCCTTTGGTAACACATAAGGATGGTGCACATTGCAGGCTCTAGGGAAAAGTCCACAAGCTGCGGTCCTCTTGCTTGCCTGGGCATGCACTCAGACAATGGGGGGCATATGCATCTTGGTCTGCTCTCAATGCTTGTAGCTGTGTCTGTGTCCATGAAAGCGAGGTGAGCCAGACCTTCGAAGCTCTCTGTCCACTGGAGGCTAGAGCCCTCCAGCCTCCCACATTCTTAACTAAATCTATATCTGTCTTTCATTTTTGCTTGCCTCTGGGACAGGAAATGAACTAGCAGACTGAGTTCCTACGAGTGACACCTAACCAGGGACTCCAGAGTCAGATTTTTGAGTTATGACTAACTTTAATATATTATAAAATTTTTACTATATATTAACTGAGTAGCTGTTTATTGGAGGTTTTTTAATATAATTTAATATTCTAGAATATGAGTTAGAACAGTACAAAAGTCAAACTTTTAAATTCAAAGAACATATAAATAAAGGGTCAAATACAGAGTACATGGTAAGGGGGGTGACATATTTGGAATAAGAGAAAAGTATGACAAGAGAATGATGAAATGGAAATGAGAAAAGAATAATTCAATTATGGTAAATTAGTAAGGGAAAACTATAAAAAGACCTGAGAAAATGGGGTGACATCTGTGAGAAGATTGTTTTGTAGGAATAAAATGACTTTTTGACATGTTTTAAGGCATCTGTAAGATAAGAATAGGTCAGTGAATGAAGAAAAGTAAGATAAAGATGTGCCATGGACAGAAGACAGATAACCTCAAGGAATATAAATATATGCTATAAATGTGAGCTTACATTAATAATATCAATAAGAATGAAAATGGGGGATCAGGAAGATAGCTCAGTGGTCTAAGTGACTGCCTGATAAGTGCAAGGACCCAGGTTCGATCCCCAGTACTGCCTGCGGCTTTGGGCTCAGAACCTCACTGCACCAAGCCTGTCACTGAAACCAGTGGTGGTGGCACACACCTGTAATCTCACCACTGGGGAGGCTGAAACAGGATGTCTCCATATGAAAACTGGGAGAATGGAATTAGAGGAGGAGGAAGAGATGGGGAAGGATGGAGAAAGAGATTAAAAATAAGGAACATAGTCATGTCCTGTGCATGTACCCACTTGCACAGGTGACTATAACATGCCTGCACTGCAAACACATAGGATCAAAAAGAATTTATTTGATGTCTAAGGTTTCCGATGGAAGTGTACCTCAAAGAGACCACTTGAATTAATAAAAAACTCTTAAATGTTGTACAATGAGAAGTTTTGCATCAAGAAATCTCCTGAGACTGACATAAAATTGAAAATATAATTAGTTATTTCATTCTATTTGTGTTGTCAGGAAGATTTAGCAGGCCAGTCACATTTGTAGCTCAAACAGTATCCAAGTCCATCCATAGTGACAGTAAAGTCTGTACTTCCTAATAGTCTGTCTTGCTCAGACTTCGGCCAACAGAATCAAAACACACCACAATGTACAATTGCTCTTTGTCTGCCTCAACCTTGACATCAGATATAAGTTTGAACACACATGCATGTGTGCAGAAATATACACACTCTTCTATATTTTTAAAAAATTTATTCCACTTTGGATATGAATTATCTTCCCTGATTTTTTTTCTTTTTCTACTTCCTTAACTTAGTATCAGAGGATGACGGACAATGTGCACTGAATTAAAAATACATTTTTGCATATAAGCATACATATAGCAATCATTTTCAAATGCATACTCTTTTTTCCTAATGAATTAAATAGGAGTATCAGTGTAGGGCTGAGGAGATAGATCAGTGGTTAAAGTTCTTGCCTAGCAAGCACAAGGACCCGAGCTCAATCCCTGGAATAGCGTGCCGTGCTGGCCCCAAAGAAATCTCAGGCTTGCAGTGCTGGCCCTGAAACCAGGCATGGTGGTGCACTCCTGTAATCCCAGCACTGGGGAGGCTGAGACAGGAGGATAGTACAATTCTCAACTGTGTACTGACTCCCTGTAACAAATAAATATTTTTAAATGACTATGGCATCTTCTATAAACCAAATAAACAAGTGCATAAATAAGGATGTGTATGTGTGTGTGTGCATGTGCGTGCGTGTGTGTGCGTGTGTGTGCGTGTGTGTGTGTGTGTGTGTGCGTGTGCGTGTGTGTTTGGAAGGCCGGTAATGAATATATTGTTTATAAAGAGGTAATTCTTTGCTTTTCTGCAATTCTCTTCTGTCAGGAAAAGCTTTAAAAGGTGGGAGAGGGGGGACTGTTCTTTCTGATGAAATATGCTGCACTGAACAAATCCAAGAAACTTTGGAGAAGATTATATACTCCTGACAGCCCAAATGTGATAAGTATATCAAGATTTAGTGTCCCTTTATTAGTTTCTCTTTCAAGAGAACACCACAGCTGCCAAATCTGAATCATTACCCTCATTTTTCCTGATATAATCAGTATGAAAATGGTGACTTCTTGGATATTGCTTCAGTGTGAGCTTTTCTGGCTGAATAAGGTGAGATCAACCTTATTGTATCACTCACTGATTAGAGTTCTGATTAATGCTGCTTCTTTTATTTTCATTTTCCAGGTTGAGATAATGCATATGCTCCTGAATTACTGGGCCTGGCACCTGTCCCTGAGCCAGACCCTTTCTGATATGTTTGCTGAGAGTTTGAGAAACCAATAAACTTCTGGGGAAGTTTAATTACGGCCAGAGACTGCCTTTTCATCTCTCTTTGAGTTTCCCTAACTTTAGACTAAAATAAATGCCTCCGCGCTGTGCCCTGTGTTTCTTTCATTACAATGAACAATCTCCAGTCTGCAACGGTATTGGAACAGCAGCTGTAACTAAAGACACTTGACATTTTTTTGCTGAAATACTTTTGAAGAAAAAAGACTAGAAAAAAGTATTGAATTCGATACCCTCAAATATTCAAGTGCTAGAGAATCTTTTACTATTTTGTGATAAGATTTGGTGTTAAATATGAAGCCAGCTGAACTTGTTTGAGGAAATAATAGAACTTCCAGTTGCTCACTTTCGTGGGAGAAGCAGCCTGGTCCTGAGGAAGGAAGACGGGAAGTGCCTCCCAGAGACCTAAGAAATATAGCAAAGAACAGTGCAGGTTTGGCCACTTCAAGACTGCTGCTCTTTAAGTGGATGGAATTGCAGTATTATGTTTCTCCTCTGACCACTATAATCCCGGATTTACTTGAAAAAGTATAGGAAGTAGAGCGGCAAATGAAGGATGAGTGATTCCAGAGAATAAGCTGCACTTCCCCCAGCAAGTCAAGAAGTTTTCCTCCAACTAAAGCTTCTCATGACTGCAAATGATGCACATCAAATCTAACAAAACAGAGAAACAAGACAGAACTTATTATTTTGTACTGGAGCTTAGTAAAGGATAAGCTCTGGTCATTGTCTATTTTATGAATACAGTTTTATTGAAAATACCCACATTCATTCATTTACATGTTGTATATATAATAAACACATGTTAGCAGTACAGATCAGTAATTGAGACAATGATCAATACTTTAATATTTACTAAATGTTATTTATGGAAAAGTTTGCCCAACTCTTCCCTTCTTACATAAGTAAATTATCAGCAGATATTTAGAGCATAACCACTCTCATTTTTCAATCTCTCCATCCACCCATCTCAGCACTACAATCCAATGTTTTATTTCTGGGCAGACTTCACCTTGAATGTTAACAAAGAATTTTATTTGGTAACTCAGGTTTCATATTATCATATTCACAACATTCACGTCAATAACACTTCTTTTAAATATATGAAGCAGTAGATATGGGACTTCTGCCTTTGGCTAGATCAAGGACTGAGATTAGACAGACCTGCATTATACACTGTCTCATTAGGGACATCAGTAATTGAAGCCTAGTTTAAGCTTATGTTTTGAATATGACTTTTATCAGCTTGTAGAAGAGTGCTAGATCAAAAGAACATGAGGCAGACACAAAACACATTCATGTCAGTGATAACAGAAAGCACGGGAAGAGTACTGGTAGCCTAGCCTCCTTATGCTTGTAGATTTTGCTTGCTCTACAAGGGTTAAAACAAGAGTTTACTTATTTTAAATCTATTAAACCATTAGTCTCCCCAGTTAAATGTATCATTGATACTAGTGATTGGATCAAGTGGCCCTTCATTTGCTAAGCTAAAGTAGTGGTAACTACTGAAGATTAAGGCAGGATCAAAATAAACAGCGTGAAATTTAAAATAATTTTTCACACCTTCTAAATATTTACAGGCCAAATGTATTCTGTAAATATTCATGAAAAAGAGATATTTATATAATATATATATATATATATTCATGAAAAATGATTATTGAGTAAAAATGAGTCACAACCTGATTTTAGGTGCTTGCTATAAGATGCTAAGAAGATGCTAAGAATCAAATTGTTATTGCAGCTTAATTCCTACTTAATATATAACAGCTTATAGTTAGTTAGATATGACAAAGTTCCTTATAAATTATCTGCTAATAAGAAAGATATTCATAGCAGAGGTTAAAAAGATGAGCTTGCTCTGGGTTTCACCTACAAAGCTCATATTGAAAATTAGTATTATTAAGAGTCATGGCTTAGGAGAAGTGCTGTAATCTACTTAACTAGTGCCTTATAAAAATGATGGCAGGAACTGGCTTAGTCTTTTTTTCCTGGGCTTGCTGTCCTGTGTGGACAGTGTTTCACAATCCGAAGCATTCTGCCCCATGACCCCACCTCTGGAGTAGGAAAGGAGGCCGTCCCCAGACACTGGGGCTGCTCAAGCTGTGACTGCTGCACTCCTCAGCTTCCATAATTGCAAGAAGTATATTTATATTGATTATAAGTCTTCTGGCCTGTACTACTTTGTTGTAGTAGTACAAATAATACCGACAGTGCATATTCTAATTAAAAATTATCAAAGAAAAATTTAAAGCTCTCTTTGTCATCAAAAAAATAAGCTGTATGAATTTTTTTTTAAAGAGTGGAAAAAGTCTCATGGATAAGATGCACTCAAGTACAATAGTATGCTAGAGAAAGACAGTGGGATAAATGCAGAGATCAAATACAGAAAGGAAAAGGAAATCACTGCCATAAGGAATATTGGTACATTATAATTTAAAAATAAATCCTAGGAAGCGAGGGGTAGTGGTGCATGCCTATGATCTCAGCACTTCAGAAACAGAAGCTAGAGCACTACCATGCATCCAAGACCAGCCTGCGCTACACAGTGAGTTCAAGACGAACCTGAACTAAACTACGAGATTTTTGTCTTAAAGCAGCAACAACAATAATGTACTGGAGCTTAGTGAATAAGTGCTGGTTGTTGTCTATTTTTTCTTAAGTTTTTTTTTTTTCAGAACGGGGGATTAAACTCAGGCCCTTTTGCTTGCCAGGGAAGCACTTATTCCACTGAGCCATCTCCCTGGCCCTGTCTATTTTTTATGAATACATTTTTATTTTAAAAAATCACATTCATTCATTTACATATTGTAAACTTAGCAAACCCTTGTTTGCAGTTCAGTCCTGCCACCGAAAGCAGGCGTGTTGGCGCATTCTGTATTCCAGTGCTGGGTAGGTTGTTAGAGGGGCATTGCTAGGAGTCGGCACTGTGTAGTAAAACCCTGTATCCAAGTGTAGTCACCACTACACTTTCAATTTTTGTGGTCTCTGCTACACATTGGCTTTGCTCAATTTTCAGGCTTTTGTAAAAGCTATAAATCTTTAATGAATTTAGAGACAGAAATTACTTTGACTTTTTAATGACTAAGATTACAGTATTGGCTAGGATACATGAAGTTAGCAATAACATTCATTAGGGAATTTTAATAGTGATAAGATAGTGGCTCAATAGTAGGGCACATGCACAAATCTATGGCCCTGTTCCCCATACCAAAATCACATACACAAAGACACACACACACACACACACACACACACACGTACACACACACATAAAGGAGTAGGACATATGAAAAAGATATCAAGTAAAATAATTGGAATTGTGTAGTTAAAATAATTCCTTATTCAGTTTACCACTGCTGCTACAATATACCTGATACTTATAGATTAAAGAAAGAGGTCTATTTTGATTTACTGATTTTGGAGAACTCAGTCCACAGCCGGCTGTCTCCAGGGCAGGAAGGACATAGTGGAAGATTCTGGTGGAAGAAAGCTGCCCCCATTGTGGTGCTAGGAAGTGGACAGACAGAAAAAGCCAGAAGCCAGAGAAGATGCCACACCTTTTCAGGACTCGCTCCCAGTGGTCCCTTCCAAACAGGCCCTCCCTCCTAGTAGCACGTAATGCCATGAATCTAAAGAAGAATCAATTCACTGCCAAGTTTAGCACTCCCAATATCCCCACATAGGAAAATTTTGGGGGTTTCAGATTTAAATCCTAACTATATGCCCCTGGCCATTAAAAGGCTCATGTCCATCTCATTAGGCTCAGCTAGCACTTAGTCTATCTCTAAGACCTCCTGAATTCCTAACAGTCCCCATCTTGCTGAAAAGCCAAAGTCCAAAGTTCTTACATGACTCAAGGCAGAGCTTTAGCTGCGACCCCTATAAATTTTTTTTTTTTTGAAAAGCTAAACACTTCCAACATAAGATGACAGAGTAAAGGTCACCATTCCAAAACGAAGATAGAATTTTGACAAAAGAGAGACTGAAACAAAACGGGGCCAACATTCAATTCTGTAGTTCCATGTGCCAAACATGGGACATACTGGGACGAAGTGTAAGTGCTAAAATGATTGAGCGACGCTGCCTGTGCAACACCGATGGGTGGAGCCCTTGTAGTCTCTCACTTGCTTACACTCCACGCGTTTTTCCTATGCATATGTTCCACATTCGTAGTGTCTCACAGTTTCTGGGGTCCCCACTGCACTTGCAGCTTCATTCTCAGTTTCTTTTTTTTCATATTTAGAAACCAGGATGTTTTATTTTATTTTTTTTCAAAATTTTATTGATAAACAGATAGCAATGAGACAGTTTCAAATCAAATCGGAAGTACAGTTTCAACAAATAATACACTGCATATATTCTTCTTAGTGGTTAATTGTTGTGTAAGATGCGGACTTGAGATCCTATTTACAAACACCATTAGAACAAATCATTCTATTCATGAAGAGAATGCAACTATATATCTATTCTAACCACTTTGAATACACAGATACAAAATGGACATTCATAGGTATACCCCATTTTTTCTAAGTTCCATTATTGAATATTATAGGTGTGTAAACTCAGCAAAATATTCCAAGAGTCCAGTAGCCCATAATAGCACTGGGTCTTCTGTTTCATATATAAAACAGTAGCCTGCCAGGTCTTCTTCTAAAGTCCAGATGAAAGAATTCATGACAAACTCAGATGCTGCATTGTGCATTCCTGAAAATCTAGCACCATGTGTGCACCAGCAAGGTTTGCTACTTGCTCCGGCCATAGCCGGGCCCCTGTGCATCATGCCTGCACAGCTCTCCGAGTGTCTGCATGGCAGAACAATATAAACTGAATCCCAGGGAACCAGTTCACTGAAAACCTAATGGAGAGGGACACCCAGCCGTTCTTCTCAAGAAAAGTCTTTCAAAGGAATTTACTTTTGCCTATTTACATCCTTGAGCCAGTGAAGGATGGGGTCTTATTACTGTCTGAGATGCATTCAAGCCATTTTTACTATAGTCCTAATGCAAAACAGTGGGCTTCTTTTAGCTGTAATATGATCTGTTAAAACAGAAATCTGGAAAAGCTGGATGTCTGTATAGATAACTCACTTCAATCATGTACCTGGAAGCATACATAAATGTAAATTTGAGACTACTCATTAACACATGGAAGCATAAAACTCTAAAATTTGTATGCAAGTCTATAATAACAGTGTACAATGTCAAAATAGAGAACTTTTATAAATTAAAACAAAATACAGTAAACAAAAAGGAAAAGAAATAATAAACGGAATAATAGCAAAATTAAATATGTCTCTTCTTCTGAACATACCATTTTAGAAATGTAATTGGAGACCACTGTTTGTTTGATATTAATTATTAATATCTCATGAAAGATGTTTATTAGAATACATTGATAACTCTTACAACTCACAAAAAGACAATGATTTCAAAATATAAATACTTGTGAATATTACAAAAGAAAAAAAGGTATTCAATCAGTACTTCCAGTCTGGGGAGATAGCTCAGCGGTTTAAGTGCCTGCCTGGCAAGCACACAGACCTGATTTCAATCTCTGCTACCACACACCATGCCACCATATCAGCCATCAAAACCGGGCATGGTGGCACATGTCTGTAATCCCAGCACTGGGGAGACTGAGACAGGAGTATCACTATGAGTCTGAACTGTGTAGTAAGATCTTATATCCAAAAAATACATTTGAAAAATAAAAAATAAGTACCTTTTAAAAAGGAGATTAAAATGATTGGATATCTGAAAATATTTAATATAAATAATAGTGAGCTAACATTTAATATACACTAGAATTGACAAATAATACATTGGCAACATCAAATATATTGATGCAATAAAGCAATGAAAACCTTACAATTTTGCATATGCTAATGCTAGAAACAAATTTTAAATCAGTCTAGAAAAGATATGTATTTTTTCTAAAGAAAGTTAACGTGAAA